>NW_018407984.1:27250-125611 GCF_002113885.1 Mizuhopecten yessoensis
CTCTCTCTCTCTCTCTCTCTCTCTCTCTCTCTCTCTCTTTGTTTTGTCTATTCTATGTGTGAAAGTGTGTGAAAATTGAATGTGTCTTGGTGATTGTATAAAATCAGCATCAGATGATGAGGATGATGAGGAGGATGAGGTTGCTGATAATTTCAATAGTAGATATGTGTGAATGTGTGGATATGTGTTGATGTGATGTTCTGTATAATGTACATGTTCTGAAAATCTTTGAAAATAAAAAAATTAAATTAAAAAAAAAAAAATGTTTTCAACAGTTAAATTAAAGTTAAATTGTCTACATGTATATCTTTGCTTATTTGATTGGCATATATTCTTTGATAAATTAAGAAGTTTTCTGAATCGATATTGAATTTTAGTTAAAAGTTTGCAAAGGTTAGAAAAGAATTATCTTGGTCCAGTAGGTCATACACATTTTTAACACCCTTCTCAAACCATTTTTAATGAAAAAAGAACGGTTATCAATGCAGAAAATTGGGTTATACCATATAGGAAAAGTAAGAAACTGCTCAATATTTTTAATTTGCATTTGTGTTTCTTCTGAAATATCTACCCATGCCTGAAAAACATGTTTCCAGAAGGCATTTTTGGGTTTAATTTTTTTAAATGAAGTCAGTACCAAAATCTGATATGTTGATGGTGGGAAAATGTTCTCCTTCAAAAATATTTGTCCAACATTTATCATTATAAGAAGTAATCTTCTTATCCATGTAGACTTAAGGCTTGTTATATAATTCCTGATATTAATCATTTTCAGACCTCCATTTTCATAGCTTTGGACTATAGTGTCTCTTTTAATTTTGTCGACTGGTGATTGCCAAATAAAATTGAAAAAAGTAGTGTTCAACTGTTGAATAAAATTATTGTCGGGTGTAGGAACAGATATGAATAGATGATTATATTTCGGTATAATGATTGATTTTAATACAACTATCCGACTTTTTTAATAACTGTGGTATAATTCAAAGTTACAACCTCATCTAGATTAACTGAAAAATAAACCCCTAGCATATTAAATCACCCGGGCTGATATCAACTTGTGGAAAATTAAGACTTATTACACATACAAAAAGGATGTTAATATTAGTAAAAGTATGATAGCAATTAATATTTAGTGGGATATATATGTGGTGTTCGTTGTTGGACCGGCTTACCAAGTAGGGATATGTCTGTGGTATTGGCGGTAAGACCGGCTTACCTAGTGGGGATATGTCTGTGGTATTGGCGGTGAAACCGGCTTACCTAGTGGGGATATGTCTGTGGTATTTGCGGTAAGACCGGCTTACCTAGTGGGGATATGTCTGTGGTGTTGGTGGTTAGACCGTATTACCTAGTAAAGATATGTCTCCTGGTGTTGGTTGTTAGACAGGCTTACCTAGTGGGGATATGTCTGGGGTGTTGGTGGTTAGACCGGCTTACCTAATGGGGATATGTCTGTGGTGTTGGTGGTTAGACCGGCTTCCCTAGTAAAGATATGTCTCCTGGTGTTGGTTGTTATACCGGCTTACCCAGTGGTGATATGTCTGTGGTGTTAGTGGTTGGACCGGCTTACCTAGTGAGGATATGTCTGTGGTGTTGGTGGTTTGACCGGCTTACCTAGTAAAGATATGTCTCCTGGTGTTGGTTGTTAGACCGGCTTACCAAGTAGGGATATGTATGTGGTGTTGGCGGTAAGACCGGCTTACCTAATGGGGATATATATGTGGTGTTGGTGGTAAGACCGGCTTACCTAGTGAGGATATGTCTGTGGTGTTTGTGGTTAGACCGGCTTACCAAGTGGGGGATATATATGTGGTGTTGGCGGTAAGACCGGCTTACCTAATGGGGATATATATGTGGTGTTGGTGGTTAGACCGGCTTACCTAGTGAGGATATATATGTGGTGTTGGTGGTTGGACCGGCTTACCTAGTGAGGATATATATGTGGTGTTGGTGGTTAGACAGGCTTACCTAGTGGGTATATAGCTATGGTGTTGGTGGTTGGACCGGCTTACCTAGCAAAGATATGTCTCCTGGTGTTGGTTGTTAGACCGACTTACCAAGTAGGGATATGTCTGTGGTGTTGGTGGTTAGACCGGCTAACCTAGCAAAGATATGTCTCCTGGTTTTGGTTGTTAGACCGACTTACCAAGTAGGGATATGTCTGTGGTGTTGGCAGTAAGACCGGTTTACCTAGTGGGGATATGTCTGTGGTACATTTATTTGCGGTAAAACCGGCTTACTTAGTGGGGATATATCTGTGGTATTGGTGGTTAGACCCGCTTACCTAGTGGGGATATGTCTGTGGTGTTGTAGGTTAGACTGGCTTACCTAGTGGGGATATGTCTGTGGTGTTGTAGGTTAGACTGGCCTACTTAGTGGGAATATGTCTGTGGTGTTTGTTGTTAGATCGGCGCACCTAGTTGGGATATGTCTTGGAGTAAGGGAAGGTCGCGTCAGTTTATATACTTTATTTGCATCCCATATTTGAACATTTGATGTGTACCCAGTGTCATTCAAGTAGGTGCAGTACTTTAGAAGGAGTCGTGCTAACAACATTTTATAACAAAGAATAATGACTCAATAAATAGTGGGAGTTGACTCCAATGTTATATGTACCATTTTATTTAAATCGGTGCATTATTTATGGGGAGGATCATTGCAAACAACGGTGTGTCTACAGACAGTCGGACAGTTAGATTGCCCTTAACATACGATCCTTTGTACAGATAGGCTACAAAATAATAGGAAATCCCTTCTTCTAAATATAGAATAAGGTTTAAGTGTGGGATAGTCATGTAATTCACAGCGTTATTCTGACGGATTACTACCGAGTTGACAGAGAGTGAGTATCCTTGTTACCATGTTAGTTGAAATCATAGATGTATTTTTAGATATTAACTTATCATTTTCTGATATTTATTTGTACTTAAACTATTACCATTTCTGATTACCTCAGATCCAGAGCTGTTATATTATTGTTGAAAACGTAAAATATGGCGTCAAATATATGAAAATGATAATATTTTGTACTCTTAGGAACCTGAATTTACACAAGGACTATAATAATGAAGAAGATAAGCTACATATCCGATCCTTTGATTTCCCATTACGATATGTTGATGATGTTTAATGATTGATTAACAGGATTTTTGAGATCTCCTTGCGTCTCATTTTCCTCTATGACTTTAAACTATAGAGATTCCACGGGTTTCTCGTCATCAGCTTCATCTCTTCACTTGTACCTAATATGACACTAATGGCTATCTTACTTTAAGACAAACATGACGACATTAATTTCACAATCATTAGTTTTTCTTTCCTCATTAGCAACACACAGACCTTTACTCATAATGGAGTCATAACTACCAATTATACTTATGAGGTGTATTTCACGAAGTTACACTTATGGGGCGTATTTCACGATGCCATACGGTACTATATGTCTGCTCTGGGATGTGGCTTCAAAATTATAATTAATTTCAGAATCTGAGGTACTCTATCAATTGTAATGATGTAAATACAGTGACATCAGCAATCACCGTTCCTATATATGGAATACTACTATACATAAAGACGCCATATGTAAACTGTGTACTTGACAACAGTACACCACGTCATTCATTTATAACTACATATTGGAACATGTTTTGTAAATAGTAAAAGCATTTTGAGAAGATTATTTTAGCTGTGCTTTACTTTTGGTAACAGTTCGCTTAAAGTCTACTGATTTATATTATAAGAAAAAAATCCAAATGTAGCATCATAGATTTTTGTGAAAGAAATGTGTTTTAGTAGTTTCATTTATAGCAAATGAATATGTATGTTTTGAATAAAATAAATGTGAATGTTTAAAGTGTAGGGCAATAATATTAGACAGTGTTTTAGAAAATAGGAAAAAACCGCCTTCATTTTCGAAAATGGCTATGTATCATGAATTTAATTCTAATGTAATTTAGCTCTAAAGTGAATCGAATTTATTAGTTGTTCCTTTTCAAATAGGTTTTTCATTTCTCCGTTTTTCTAGTGATTATTTATGCTACAAGTTGGCTGACTGTGCTGGCGGTCTATCTATCCCCACGGTTGACCGTAACCGTATGACTAGAATTTATTCTGACATGGTTTACACGAGATACAATTAAAAATGAGCTTCATATGTTCGGAACACCTCAGACATGGATTTGTCATTTTGTTGCCTCTAAATGCCTCCGATGAATCCTATTTAAACGAACTGATCATAGTGTGCAATACTGTAAAAGTATAATATGTCGTTGGGGTCTTCTTTCGTTGTTTTTGTATGGGGACAAATTCGTGGAATCAATAAGACCCTGTATTTTTTCTGGTAACTACGAATTCTAGTATTTTACGTTTTTTAATCTACATACATGGATTCTTTTTCTTTATGACCAGAAGTACCACTGATAAGTCCTAAATTGATGAAGCGGTCAGTTAATTGTTTCGACAAAAATGCTTACCAAATGTCCGGAGGATAAGCGTTCTCTAAACCATTTGACCAAATAGCATAAGAATTGACATATAGATGTAAGTGGGAAAAGGGGGAGACCGAATGTCTGATGCAATATTTCTTTCTTTGTTGATTAAGAAGTTAATAGACCTGTTACTAAGCATTAAATATGACAGTGCATTTAAATACTGAATTGTGTGTTCGGGCTAGAAATTATATATGAATTTGAAAACTGTTTTAAATTAATCGCAATGCCCAGTTTCCAACTTGTAATATGTGAACATCAACACTTGATGTGTATATCGCGGAAATACCCTACACTATATATAGATATATACTATAGTATACAGTTATAAATAGATACAATTCAGTTTTATGCATCTACGTCATATGCTTTTTCATTCTGCAAGTGGTTTGTGTGGAATAATTTACTACTAAGACACCAAAGGTAAGACACCATGTATTTCATATATTTCGTAATATTTAATCCTATAGTTATACAGCATATTTGAGATCTCATTTGAAGTGTTCGTTAAACATTTACAACTAAGGCAAACTTAGTATAGATGGTTATTATATGTACAAGCATCTACCTCCGAATTATGTAAAAAGAAAATAGTGAAATACACGTATATTGAGAGAAAAAAACTATTATTATCCCCCGCTTTCGCCGAAAGGGGGATATTAATATGGGTCTGTCGGTCTGTCTGTCTGTCCGTCTGTCCGTCTGTCTGTCACGCTTCGTTTCCGTGCAATAACTACAACAAATGTTAACCGATTTTCTTCTAACTCAATCACACGGTTAAATTCCTAAAGGGCTCGGGCAAGTTTGATGACTACTTTCAGCGGACCCCATTTGGCGGAGTTATGGCCCCTTGAATAATGAAACGTAATTATCTGCCGCGTTTTGTTTCCGTGCAGTAAATACAACAAATGTTAACCGATTTTCTTCAAACTTGGTCACAGGGTCAAATGCCTTAAGGGCTCGGCCAAGTTCGATGACCACTTTCAGGGGACCCCATTTGGCGGAGTAATGGCCCCTTGAATAACAAAAAAACGTAATATATGCTGGGTACTGTTTCTGTGCAATAACTATAACAAATGTTAACCGATTGTCTTCAAACTTGGTTCGATTTTGATGAAAGTTGGTATATAGGGATATTAGGGGATTGCGATTTCAACCGCATCGGTTTCGTTGCCATAGCTACCACACGGTAGCTTCTGATCGGTCGAAATATAGATATTGTTAGATTTTGATGAAAATTTATATAAGGGATATTAGGGGACTGCGAATTAAACCGCATTAGTTTCGTTACCATAGCAACCACACAGAGGCTTCCGATTGGTCGAAATTTAGATATTGTTCGATTTTGATGAAAATTGGTATATAGGGATATTAGGGGACTGCTAATTGAACTGCATATAATTCGTTGCCATAGCAACTACACTGAGGATTCTGATTGGTTGCAATTTTGAAATTGCTCAATTTCACTCAAATTTAGTATGCGATCCTTTTCTGATGCATCTTTGCGACTATGGGGGCAGTTTGGGGGACATCTGTAATGGTCTCCCATTACAATTAGTACTTGTTGCTGTAGATATTGTTAAGATGTTTCAACCAAATTCCTTATGCACATCCAACTCATGCTAAGTTTGCCATCCGATGTGATTTGTTGATATTTACCGATAATCAATGAGGTATAGGGGGTTTTTTTCTTCAAGTTTCAAGATATACAATATGTCTCAACAGTACGATACTAACATGTTTAAACCTAACCTCAATAATGTTAACCTACAATATGTCCTGCAAGCGGGGGATATACATTCCACTGTGTTGTTTTATAACACAAATCGGAAGCAGAAGGCTGTGATAAAATCGATTACTTATTTTGGATATATTTAAATGCAATAAGGACCCTTCTGCTCTTAGTCCGAACTAACTGACAATCTCCCCTTTCATTTTCTGATGGGGCGAATTTAAAGAGGTAATTTCGGACTAGGTTGCTCTTAGCTTAATTTAACGTTGCGTTGCCGTTCATGTAAGCATTTATTTTTTTAGAATATCTGAAATTCTAAAAGAAGTCTTCTATTTGAATCCCTATACAATGAATTGTATATTTGAAATATGCTGCAAACAGAATGTGATGTTTTTCTCCAAGTTATAATTTAATCTAATCAGATCTTGGACAACTGGATTCTAATAGAAATTAAATGATAGGAATACTAGTAGTTATGTACGTAATAAACATATATCAATTTGATTTTAAAATCAAGGGTTATTTCCATTGATAGTTACTATCATAAAACATCTGCCTATGTAAGAAACCATTAAAAAAAGTTTTCAATACAAAGTTTCTAAAGTAATGAATAATCAATGTCAATAATGTCATGGATGAGGTACTGTTAAAATCATACTCAATTACATTTTGTATATACTATATACAGCTTACTTTCCTGTTTGCGTTAGTAGATAGAAATGCAAAACAAATTTAACAACAATTAGTCCTTATGCTTTTTATTCTATTGACTTGATTTATTGGACCGTTTAGTGCAAACTACTGTACAGTTGTAGATGGGTCACTGTTTATATAAGGGTAGGAGGCAGTTTGATAAATCTTCATTCCACACGTACTGGACAAGGATGAGTGAAAGTAACCTTTACAACTAACTTCATGTTTGCGTATATCTATAACATTTCTAAATGAGACCGTCATGCAAGTAGCGTTATGGTATTTGTTCAGTTAATTTTATAATGCTTACTAATATATTTTCCAGTTTAAGTTTTCATCAACCAATACAAACATATTTGCTGGATTAAACTTTTGACGTAATATTAGTATCATAAACAGACTTTTGAACACATAACTATGCTTTAAGTACGAGGTATTTTGTATTAAATCGCAAATAAAGCAATCCCATGTATCCTGGATGTGGTAGGATTTTCTTGAATTCCATTGCATTCATTGCACTGCCTTAATTTATCTCAGGTTGACATGGGATCCATAGAGCTAGATTTTTATCTAACGTCCAGACTGGATACCTAGAGTTACATCTCATTCACGGCACTGCCTAGCTTAATCAAAAGTCTAAGTTGGATTCCTGAAGCTTCATTCCATACTTTGCAATGCTTAGTTTTATCTAAGGTCTAGGCTGGATCCATGGAATTACATTCAATACTTTACGCTGCCTAGTTTATTTTAGGTTTAGGTAAGATCCCTAGAGCTACAATCTATATTTTGCACACGCACTGTCTAGTTTTATCTAAGGTCTAGGTTGGATCCCTAGATTTGCATGCCAAACTTTGCACTGCCTTGTTGTAAGGCTGGAAACGTATAGAACACATGTCCTTGTTAGATGCCAATCGTCCTGCCAATAATATGCACATAGAGTAAGTTGTTACTATGTCTGTGATGGACATCGCAGCGTGGAGCATTCCTGATGGCGTTGTAAAAGGAATCACAATTCCTTAATATTTTGAAATCACGAAATTTTCCAGTCAAAGTTTTAAGGCTATGATTTCAGTAAACATATGGAATTAGAACACATCATCTGGAATATAACCTCTTTCGCGAAAACCTTTATCACTTACAGCTTGCATGAGAAAGAAGAACGATAATTTCCCGGTGAAGATCTGTTTATAAGGAAAGGTTGATCCAACGAAACAAGATTCTGCAAATTAATTCCCTCTTATATATATGTGTGCTTTAGTTTTTGAAACATGGTCTATTTAGCGTCATATCTGTGGTGTGCTAGGTAAATATGCTCACTACTTCACTGCAGTCTGGTCAAAATTAGTTGTAACTCTCAGTGTTCCTGATAACACCAACTGTTATAAACTGTTTAGCCCGCCAGTTACGTGGTCATTAGCCTCTTGTTTACCCATCAGATACAACTGACAACACAAGATTGCTGGATTTACCTCCCCTTAGTCATAAAAATTCAATAAGCCGGACGGCACTGATGGAGTAGCCCCCAACTAATTTAATGCTTATTTCCCTCTCTCTATTGATAGAATCATTCATACTTGGAAAGTGGCTAATGTAAATGCTCTGTACAAAAGCGAAGGTGATGCCCCTAATCCAGGTTACTATTGACATACGGCTACTCTTCAGTTCTGTCTAAAATTATTAAAATATCGTATTTAAATATGAATTCTACTTTATTACTAAACAAAATGTAAACAACAATCGGGTTTCTTTCTAAATATAATATAAGTAAAACAATCTAGATAAAGGTAAAGATGTTAGATTTGTATTTCTTGACATAAACAAAGGTTTAGATAGAAAGGTTATTGTATAAATTGAAAAAAGTATGTTATCTCAGATAAAAACATAATTAGTTTGAACTTTACTCAACTAATACATCTTGTAATTACTTTAATGAAGACCTTGAGCCAGTTAATAATTGTTTTGAGGCAAATAAATAGAAAACATTAGAGCTACAATGTAAAGGTTGTAAGAAGAAACATTTTTAATAATCCATTTATAACTGATCTGATAATAAATCTCATGAGCACTAATGTCCTAATTTCTAATTTCTGAAACATGCAATACTCATTTTATATTGAATATTCGGTAAATGAGAAAGTATAAATTTGATAGAAATACTCTTGAAATAATGTATAGTTTTTTATTTGAGCTAATATTAAATAAAAAGTCATGCGAATAATCACTTTGGGAGAGGTGAACACCCTATCTGGTCATCGAAAGCGTGCAACTCATTATAAACTGGATAATGAAAACTTTGATACATTACAAATTATAATAAACAATCACATTCTGATAATTATGTACAAATTATGAACAATTTGACGCCTAATACCTTAATGGAATTATTGAGCCACCCAATAATTTACTTCTAAATGATACTTGCATGACGAGATCTAAATATGCTAAAACAATCTTTTTTCAGGATAGTTGCTTACCTTATGATGAGTAAATGGAATCAGTTGAACAATGGACCTTCCTGGTCGATATTCAAAAATAAAATGTCATCCTTCCCTGATGTATGGTGGCATATTTCTGCCATCCACTTGCGACTTACGAGTTACGTATCTCGACATAATTATTGAAAGATGTCGACATAATCTGAGAAGATGTCGACATAACTTTTAAATTATGTAGACATATTATCACATTTGCCGAGATAATTATCTCGTAAGTGGATAACTCGGCTTTTTATCGTGTTAATGCTTGGGTGTGACATCGACTTGCCACTTACGACTTATTTATGTCGACATCCTATTAGATTATTGCCGACTTACCAAAACGAGGCTTGTGCACGAGGACCGCGAAGGTGGGCTGATGCTGACTGGACAGTGGTGACTATACTGGTGAGTAACTTGGTAAAATCAGTGTAAATATGTGAAATCAAAGATATGGATATTACAGTAGACTACTATGATGTACAAAGTCTATATCCTCGTTTTGGTAAGTCGGCATTATCTACTAGGATGTCGACATAAATAAGTCGTAAGTGGCAAGTCGTAAGTGGTAAGTCGATGTCACACCCGAGCATTAACACGATAAATGTCGACATCAACCACTTACGACATAATAATCTCGGCAAAATTACCTCGGCAAATGTGATGACATGTCGACATAATTTAAAAGTTATGTCGACATCTTCTCAGATTATGTCGACATCTTTCAATAATTATGTCGACATACGTAACTCGTAAGTCGCAAGTGGATGGCAGAAATATGCCACCATACTGATGATAATGTTGTTATAATACCTTCAAATATTGTTATGCTTGAAAGCTGAATGTAATATCATGTCAGCTAAGAAAAGGGGCGAGTAATTACAATTTGGATAAGCATTGTAAATCACCTTATTGATAACAGGTTTGTGAAGACCATTGTGAGCTATTCATTTGTTGTTTTCAATAAGCATCTACGTCATCATCTACTACTAATGAATAATAGAACTGGCTACATTTCAGCTAATATCTTAACTAAGAGGAGATACATACATTTGGGTGATGATAATAAGTCCTATTAGATAGCGTATCTACTTATTTTCTATAATGCGAAGAAGGCTGACATAGTGCGTATCTACTTATTTTCTATACTGCAAAGAAGGCTGACATAGTTACATTGATATATTCACAGAAAATACAATGATGAACCTGCACAGGGATTAAATTAGTGTGTATAATAAATAACTATAACTGCTTATACTTATGCAAACTAAACAAAATAATTGATAGCTTTATCTGAATATGTATTATAAATGTCATAATCCTGTGTGTTAGTTAAAACTTTTAAATAGAGAGGCGAATGTCAGTTAGGGTTTTGTGTATGAATGTGTAGTTAGGACTGTAAAAGTGGTGTATATGTTTGAATATATGCCAGAGCGCATGGTATAAGGATTGAGGGTTGTGTGAGAGATGTATATGTGTGTAATTAGGGTTCGTGTATATGTGTGAATATATCCCAGAGCGGTTCATTTCACCATTATGGTAATATGAACCACGGTTCATTTTACCATGCTTCACAATACCATGCTACACCGGATATGTGTTTGTGTATATGTGTATTAAGGATGTGAGTATGTCTGCAGGTTGATTAGTGTACATAAAAGTGTGTACGTGTTGGAATGTGTATGTGTTGGTGTTTATGTGTATTTAGGATTGGGTGTACGAGTGCAGGTTGTTGATGTTTATATAGAAGAATGTACGTGTTGGAATGTTTATGTGTTGGTGTTTATGTGTATTTAGGATTGTGTGTACGAGGGCAGGTTGTTGATGTTTATATAGAAGAATGTACGTGTTGGAATGTTTATGTGTTGGTGTTTATGTGTATTTAGGATTGTGTGTACGAGGGCAGGTTGTTGATGTTTATATAGAAGAATGTACGTGTTGGAATGTATATGTGTATATGTCCTGGAATAGATGACTCCCATCCTTTGGTTAATCATAACTTTTTCAGAAAAGACATGTTTCTTGTCTGCTATCGTACGAACTATTGACGAGGTACATGTTCGTCTGTGTGAATGTCTTTTTTTGTATATAAGCTATAGAGCGTGATGAATTTGACCAATACCCATCGAGTGAGTAAATCTCGCCCAATCTTACCTGTACTATATTTACCTACACTGTGTCGTCACGCCTTCAATTGAACTTTTTATTTACCAGAAAAAATACAGGGTTTTGAAAGATTAATTCCACGAAATATAATCCCTTCTAATTTGTCCCAATACAAAAACAACGAAATTTAACCCCAACACAAATTTATATGCTTTTACACTATTTTGTCAGAGGTTAATCGTTAAACTATTTCATCTGGAGTAACCAGATTTAGTATGCAAGAAAATCCTTGGATGGTGGATTGTAAAGTTCAAAAAGTAGATCACTGTGATCTTTGCTTATCTATCACCTGATCCTTTTAACACAAATTGTCTGGGCATCTCTTGTGTACTATTAAACATTCAGTAACCAGGTTTAGTATGCAAGTACATCATTGGGTGGTGGATTGTCAAGTACAAAAAGTAGACCACTGTGACCTTTGCTTGATCTATCACCTGATCATGTGTACAAACATTGCCGGGGCGTCTCTTGTATACTCTTTAACATTCAGTAACCATATTTGGTATGCAAGGATGTCTTGGCTGACGGAGTCTCGAGTACAAGAAGAATGTCACTGTGAACTTATTACATAATATAGAGCTGCATCTATGATTAGCGACTTTCCCAGTGTTGCATGATCCATCCCTACAGGGTTGTCCAATCAATATTCGAAATTTATTACTTGATGCTTCAACGAAATTTTAAAATGCTTGAAGTGTTTTACGTGCTATTGGTTTTATTTTTTCCAGGAAGGGATCATGAACAGCATGAAGTTGTCGAACCTGGTAATAGTACCATTCCTTTTGGTAAGTTTTCTGTAAAAAAAAAATCAAGCCAACATATAAGACGGTAATTTTTTCACGATTGTATAAATTTGATAAGATGATATCTGAATCCTTGATAATAATACAAAACACGGCATATGGAAATGTTTAAACCCATATTGACAATACTTGTATAAAAGTCATATATATCATCACCGATTTAGGATTCAGCTCTGATTCAATCCAGACATATCGGTCCTACAAACAAAGCCTGGTTCCATGTCTAGTGCCCATCAGCCGGTAACTTATTATATTAAACATGAAAACCCTACTTTGTGTTTCAGGAATATTTGCTGGTTAACGCTGCGACCCTTTGCAACTTCGTAGGTAAGGTAACATAACGATACGGAGGAGGGAACAAACTTACATAACTACAGTAATGTATATGTTTTTATATACATCCCTATAAGAAATATAAAACATTACTGTGTATTTATGTATCAGTTTAATTCATTTTTTGCAATTGATAAGCCTTATACAAAAATTCATGCTCTGAAATTCAAAATTCGAACTGTCAGATGTCAAATGTCATGGCAAAATCGAAGGTACACGGTCAGCTATTTGATTGTTTTCAGGTAAAATAACCTGATCAATAGTTAGGCTGATACGTGTCTTTGGAAAATTAAAGATGGTATAAATCCGACTTCAAAGCCATTTCATGTTACCGTTACACTGCTGTGCGATTCCTTCATTGTACACAAAATAATTAATATCGTCTACATGTTCATCTACAAAATGGCGGGTAGAGATTATTCGATTTCGCCACGACATTGTTCCAAGGGTGAAGAGAACATTAAAGTGCATATCCTCTGGACTTTCCGCATATTCAGCCCATTACTAACTAACTACATCAAAATATGTCATATAAGGTAAAGTGTTGGCTAATATTGCATATACATTTCTGTAAGTGAATAAATATAGTTAAATGACCACAAGGCAAAATTAATGCGTATTATTGTTATAAGGAATTATTCCTAAAAATAGTTTAAATGATCTTGAAACGTAGTTTATGAGTTTCATAAACCCTTGTTTTCGTTGCTTTACTAGGAGAAACAGTGCCGAAAGTACAGCCGGACGGGTTAACGAAGTGTGTCTGTGACACATCACGACACTACTGTGGACAGAGAGAGGATGCGTGTTCCTTTGTACAGTGTGATGGAAACAAGATTTTGTTACAATCATGTAAGTAACATGTATAAGTAAAGAAGTATATTGGTAAGTTATTCATATTTCCTCTGACTGTGAAGTATATATCAGTTTAAATCAAAGGTTCGTTAAAGGTATGTTTCTATCTTGTCGTTAAAGAATAATTGCTAACAGCTTAGTAAGACTGCCTTCTTCAGTTTATAGCTTAAATTCAGCAATTCAGACCTTTATGAAAAACCGCTAGTGAGTGGCTTATATAGATACATATGTGTTTATGGAACGATCGGGTTAGTTTGTGGGTATAGGACGTTGGTGTTCGTGGATAGATTATTTTATTATAATTAATGTAATTAGTGGGGATACGTCTGTGATGTTCGCAGTCAGTCCGGCTTCATTAGTGACGATACGACGATAGTGCTTTTGAAACTAATCTACTAAGTTCGCTCTTTTACTGGTTTCACAAGTAATGATGCGCCTATGATGTTCGCGGTTAGACCGGCTTCACGAGTTTAAAGTAGTGTTTGTGGTAAGACCGGGTTTAAATACGACTGAAGTGTTTGCAGTAAGACCACCTCCCTAGTTGGGCATTCATTGTGTTTGAACCTTAATCGGCTTAATGCTGTTGGCGGTAAGACCAGTCCCTAGCAGGATTTGTCTGTGGTGTTGGTGTTTCGACCGGCTTTCCTAGTAAAGATATGTCTCCTGGTGTTGTTTTATATATGTGGTATTGGCGGTAAGACCGGCTTACCTAGTGGGGATTTATCTGTAGTATTGGTGGTTAGACCGGCTTACCTAGCGGGGATATGTCTGTGGTGTTGGGGGTTAGACCGGCTTACCTAGTGTGGATATGTATGTAGTGTTGGGGGTTAGACCGGCTTACCTAATGTGGATATGTCTGTGGTGTTGGTGGTTAGACCGGCTTACCTATTGGGGATATGTCTGTGGTGTTTGTGGTTAGACCGGCTTACCTAGTGGGGATATGTCTGTGGTGTTGGCGGTAAGACCGGTTTACCTAGTGGTGATATGTCTGTGGTGTTGGTGTTTCGACCGGCTTACCTAGTAACAATATGTCTCCAGGTGTTGTTTTATATATGTGGTATTGGCGGTAAGACCGGCTTACCTAGTGTGGATATGTCTGTGGTGTTGGTGGTAAGACCGGCTTACTTAGTGTGGATATGTCTGTGGTATTGGAGGTTAGACCGGCTTACCTAGTAAAGATATGTCTCCTGGTGTTGGTGGTTAGACCGGCTTACCTAGTGTGGATATGTCTGTGGTGTTGGTGGTTAGACCGGCTTACCTATTGGGGATATGTCTGTGGTGTTGGTGGCCAGACCGGCTTTCCTAGGGTGGATATATATGTGGTGTTGGTGGCTAGACCGGCTTACCTAGTGGGGATATGTCTGTTGTGTTGGTGGTTAGACCGGCCGACCTAGTGGGGATATATATGTAGTGTTGGTGGTTAGACCGGCTTACCTATTTGGGATATGTCTGTGGTGTTGATTGTTAGACCGGCTTACCTAGTTGGGATATGTCTGTGGTGTTGGTTGTTAGACCGGCTTACCTAGTTGGGATATGTCTGTGGTGTTGGTGCTAAGACCCGCTGATCTAGTTGGTATATGTCTGTGGTGTTGGTGGTTAGACCGGCTTACCTAGTGTGGATATGTCTCCTGGTGTTGGTGGTTAGACCGGCTAACCTAGTGGAGATATGTCTGTGGTGTTGGTGGCTAGACCGGCTTACCTAGTGGAGATATGTCTGTGGTGTTGGTGGCTAGACCGGCTTACCTAGTGGAGATATGTCTGTGGTGTTTGTGGTTAGACCGGCTTACGTAGTTTGGATATGTCTGTGGTATTGGTGGTTGGACCGGTTTATCTAATGGGGATATGTATATGGTGTTGGTGGTTAGACCGGCTTACGTAGTGGGGATATGTTTGTGGTGTTGGTGGTTAGACCGGCTTATCTTGTGGGGATATGTCTGTGGTGTTGGTGGTTAGACCGGCTTACCTAGTGGGGATATATCTCTGGTGTTGGTGGTTAGGCCGGCTTACCTGGTAGAGATATATCTGTGGTGTTGGGTTGTTAGACCGGCTTACCTATTGGGGATATATCTCTGCTGTTGGTGGTTAGGCCGGCTTACCTGGTAGAGATATATGTGTGGTGTTGGTGATTAGACCGGCTTACGTAGTGGGGATATGTCTGTGGTGTTGGCGGTAGGACCGCCTTACCTAGTTGGGGTATGTATGTGGTGTTGGTGGCTAGACCGGCTTACCTAGTTGGGATGTATATGTAGTATAGGTGGTTAGACCGGCTTACCTAGTTGGTATATGTCTGTGGTGTTGGTGGTTAAACTGGCTTCACTAGTTTGGCCTAATACAGTGTGTTTTTTCTATAGTTTTCTATAAATAGGCTCATTACATTAGTTTACAGTTAGACGTTTTACATTATTTTCGATCATTACAGCTCTGGTGTAAGCGGTTGTACCAGCTTCACTGCAATGTTTTAGGTTGATTTATGTGACATGATTCTTTAACGCCTCATTTGTTTTTATTCACCGATGTGAAAGGTTATTTTTTATGTTAGTCTACATCCAGGCGTTATTTAAGGTTTGAAATGCATCTTTTTAACATTGATGAGGGTATGCAACACAGTTACGTTCAAACATATTCTCCAAGATGCGCTAACGCGCATCATGGAATATGTTTGAACGGAACTGTGTTGCATACCCTCATCAATGTTAAAATGATGCATTTCAAACCTTTTATCTTAATTCTATTACATCCACTTTTATTATTTGAAATTAAGAAAAAATAGACTTTTTCACGTTAAAAAGCTAAACACCGTCATGAAAACAACATTAACAGAATAGCCATTTTCGCGGGAAAGATGATGCGTTGTCAACGGTGACTCAATACACAGTTGAGCAATAAACAAATAATTCCACATATTTTTTAATAATTTAATTTACATTTTCAGAACGTTTAACAAGAATTGATTATCTTAAAAATTGACAGTAGATCTAAAACAACAAAAATACCATGTAAAATATTTTAGTTGCAAAAAGTCAGAAATTTATTCCGTGTTCGCGGAGAAAGCTGACCGTTTAAAAACCGGCTGTGCAGCGGCTTCGTTCATCAGGCAACGAAGCGGCTCGACTTTCAACGAGATAGAAAGGGCAACCGTGAAATGTGGAGTTTCCTTAGAAACGAGAAGATGATTTAAAAGATGTTGTTTGCTGAATTCTTGTGTCGATCGACTGTGTCAACAAGACTAGCTCATCGTTTGAGCATTCGGCATGTATTAATATCGATGAGGGGACTGGCCGACGAGCCGGAACGATTTCACCTGCTTCGCCACTTGCAACGGACGCTAGTGTAGATTCTGGAGGACAGTGAAATATTCTATTCTGTTGAAAAGGACCTGTCATATGATCTTAAAGCAGACACGCTTCGGTGGCCCGCCATAAACATGATGTGCCTTGATTAAAAACCACCGTCATTCCATATTCTAGGGACACGCCCGCGACATCGCTGTCAGACATATTGGCTGGTCACAGGGTTTCGTTACAAATGTCTGTGGCTGGAGTTAGCACACGACGCATTTTAGACGTTGAATACGCGGACTTAAATTTCACGGTGATTTTTTTTTGATGATAAAAAAAAAAAAAAAAAAAAAAAGGATTATTAAAATATATTTAGATGTATTTTAACCGTCGATAAACAATATTGTTTTGTTTTGGTTTGCTTGTGTTTATGTGTGTTGGGGGTTAGAGGTCATGCAACGGTACATGTAGTACTGTTAATATTACTACACATCCTTCTATTGAATCATGCACACACTTTTAGTTGGTACTGTTATCAAGTGGCACTGCAACACTAATGTAAATATAACATAATATCCTTTATACTAAATTATAATTGATATACGCTAATCACCTTTTTCTCCAATTTGTGACTGGGAAATGACTGGGACAAAATGTTAGAACTACATTTTATAGTAATTACAACCAATTGTGTTTATTGTTTGCTTCAAATTCATTATCGATTTGCTTATAAATCGCTAGTCATTTCAGATAACGATGTGACAACAGTGTGATTGATACATTTTGTTTTTCTGTGAATTGGTTTCACTACGTTTTATTCTTTTGCAGGTGGGTGTGTATGTGCGCCAAACTATGTAGAATCCATAAATGGAATGTGCATTCCGGTCCCACCACCAAGGCATGTATTCTTTTCCAAAGTATCTCTTCTTTTTATACAGACTTTCAAACAGAAATGGCAATGTGATCATGTGTTAGCTTTCAGTTGTTTATCCTTCTAGCACTATACAGAAATACAGTGTAAACAGGAAAAAAAGTATTTTTTTTATAACTAGGGCAAAATATAAACACGGTAACAGTTTAACAGCAGATCCATTACAAAGTGCAAGGAGAATATGTCCAGGTGTTCCGGAATGGTATGCGTCTTCTGCGTCATCGAATCCAAATATTGTCACGTCCTTATATCGGACCCCGGGTAGACAACAAAATCAAAGGGACATCGAAAGAACAAAATCAAAACCACCAACCTTCATAAATAATATGGTTGTTTCTTTTTTTTATTCCTTTATTCCTCATATTCTTTAAAGCCTGGTACAAATTCCTCTTAGCTTCACATTTGAATTTGTGCACGAATTGTTAGCAAACTAAAATGGACAAAGACAGAGAAAAAATAAAAACGAATAAAAATCTTACAAAAATGGAATAAAGGTACAAAAAAATAATAATAACAGAAACACACTGAGAACACTCCCATTGGAAATCGAATATTCGTTAACAAACCACAATAACAACCATTGTTATTGACATCCTCGATAGCAAATGAACGGAAATAGTTTATCATATTTCAGGCTAGACTAGTCAAATAGGCAATGCAACCCGGTTAATAAAACGAAACTCGAACAGAGAACAGAGGGACACCAACTAAGTCAGTGTTATCAGATAACTGACCAATATTACTATGGCATACGGCTTTGTCATCAATATGGTTATACACGGGTTCGATAAGACCTCAAGGTGCTGCAATTGGTCACAAACATAGATTTCTTTGCCACTACGGGTACTGCTTTTATTAACTATACCAAATTAATTGTTAACATTCAAATGTATTTGAAACGTTTGTTTTGGTTTTGTCATTATTATTTTCATCGCATTAACAACTTATATATATAGATTGAAATAATAATATATACTTCTAGATTTTTTTGTCAAATTATAAATGCTATGTGATGAATACTGCTCTTGTTATATCAAATTATTGAAGTTTGTAATAAGTTCAATAATAATTAGTACTAATTGTAACGGATGGCCGTTACAGAAGTCCCCAAACGACCCCTGTTGGACTTAGGGACAAAATCAGACAACAGCTAAATTGCGACCAATGGGAGGACTCCATTCTGTTACCATGGCAACTGAGTTGTTCGAAACTGTTACAGTTGTGTTTTGCATCTCTTCAAACCCCTATGTACCAATTCTGGGCAGAATCAGACAACATTTAAATTTCGTCCAATCAGAGGCCCAAATGTCGTTACCATGGCAACTGAGCTGTTCGAAACTGTTAATATTGTGTTCTGCATCCTTTTAAACCCCTATGTACCAATTCTGGGCATATTCAGACCACAACTAAATTTCGACCAATCATAGGCCTCCATTTCGTTACCATGGCAACTAAACTTTTCGAAACTGTTACCATTGTGTTCGGCATTCCTCAAAACCCCTATGTACCAATTCCGGGCAGAATCAGACAACATCTATATTTCCACCAATCAGAACCCAGTATATGGTGGCCTATTTGTCAAATTAGAAAACAAATGTCGCAGTTGAGTTTGCAATGCCATATTACGCATACATACTAAATTTGAACGAAATCGAACTACAACGGAGCTTCGACCAATCAGTAACCAGTATATGGCAGCCATTTTGTTTAATTAGAAAACGGATGTCATAGTTGAGTTCGCGGTACCATCATACACCTACATTCCAAATTTGGAATGCATAAGAAAATATCTATAAAACATGTTAAATAGGATAGGTGGCATAGGCTATCTTTGGCGAACACCTTTAGAAATTTTAAATTCCCAAAAATTTCAAAAATGTAATGGCGCCCATCTTGGACTTCCGCTCGAGATAAAAATAGCCTGTTGCACACCTAGACCCCCTAATGAGTATATGTGTGTAGTTTCATGATGATCCGCCCAGTAGTTTCTGGGAAAACCTCCGGACAAGTTCATGGCTGAAGAAGAAGAAGAAGAAGAAGAAGAACACAGAAGAATAATTATAATAATAAGAAACGGAGTAAAAACAATAAGTCCCTTAATTAATTAATTAATTAGACATGGACACTCACGTAAGGTATTCTACTCATATGCCAGCGCTGACCAAAACTGTAGAGGGAGATAGATATACACACATGTAAAATGTTATTCGGCACAGTGTGAAAATATGCTCTATTGCTTGGTAAATTGTCTTGTTATCGAACGATTCAAATAATTTTACAATTGAGTCATATCTTAGAACAGGTTAACAACGCAAGACAATGCCGATGCTTTTATCATTCTCAGTAGAATGCCTTGTGGTTTTGTTGTCAAATCCCGAGAACTCGATGTCAGGACGCGACATAACTAGGGTTCAAGTTAGAATTACTTGTCGGGTGTCATCGATAAGCAGAATATGCTTACCCTTCCGGTATTCCTGGTCTTGTTTCCCTTTTACTTTTTCAGCAGTCTCCGTGTTCTCTTTCATTAATATCTTACCCTAGTTTAATCGATTTTGTTTTCGAACTATGGTTCTATTGACACTTTGATATTCCCTGGTATTTCTTGAGAAAGAGATATGACGATCTCGATCTTAATCAATTTGTTGTTAACTTCTTAAATTCAATTTTCTGTGCTCTACCTACGTTGATTTTATCTTAACCAAAGTTATGGGAGCAAATTTTGTTGTTTCTTTTGTCTGCACTTTTATGAGTAAACTGCTTATCTATCTGAATTGTACCAGATATACAAGACAGATGTATCAATGGTGTGTGAAAACCTTTCTTTATTGGATAGGTGTTATTTCCCTTCAGATGATTTCAAATTGTTAGATTAAATTTCTCAACAACGGTTTTGTTTGCATTACCGTATTATTTTGTTTTCATAATCGGTCAATGATCTCCCTTCCAACTTTTTCAGCCAGTATGAAATTTCAATCCCTGACACCTCCATATTGCAGCAAACGTATACGTCTCAGTTGTTCTTCAACGATGAACATTGCACACACACAGTTGTTCGCACTTTAACAATTAAGTAGTGGATACAGGATGCAGAATTTGAATTACACTGCATCATACATCTGCCTCATCATTCTCTGACTCATCAATGATATTAGGGGCCAAACACTTAGAAATCCAAATTGGTCTAAACTACAGTTGAAACATTAGGAAAATTTCTAAAATATATTCATATTTATATTTGTAGGGATCCTGTCAGATGTGAAGGTGGAGAGGTTGTCCTTCCGAACGGTCAGTGTGGTCTTCCACCTACGACAGAAGTAGTAACCACCACGACAACTAGTCCTCCAGGTTTGTGTTAGAGACTTACTAATCGAAAATTGATAATGATATATTGACAGGAACGTCTCAAACAATTTATTATCTTTCTGAATTCTTTGTATTCCATGTTTCATTACAGTTATCATTTAATCCTGCATTTAAAACTTAATAGTAATCCCATTCTCAACAATGTAATACATATTTCTGTTATATTAGCACACTTTTGCCAAAATTATGACGTGCTCCACTTGTGGTGTGTATGCTTCTTAAAGAGGTGACACGAGACGGCGCGATGATATAGTGATGTGTTCAGAATCGGGAAGCAGGCGAAATGCCTTCCATACCTAGGGCTGTAGGATAGCGAGATTTCGACCCGAGGGTTCCCAATTTGGTAAAACAGAGGTTCTGCAGGGTTTTTTTCATCGATTTTAAATTACCGATGGTGATATTTCCAATCCTAAATCCCCTCACATGAATGATTTCTTTCTCTCATTTGAGTTGATACAATTAGCTCCAAAAATCCCAAATGCATCCCAACTTCCGCATTGCGGCATAGGAAAGATCCGATTTCTTGACGTTATGTCATTGATGTCACATTTTGAATGTGACATGTTGTGTAAGATAGAAAAAAATGCATTCCTTTCCTTTCCTTGACATTTCTTTCATACACGCACAGGAATGCGAGAAAATTTTAACTGTGTACCTTCAATTAAAACACGTGTAATCTGTAACGCGTACAACAACAAAATATATATAAGTTGTTATTTTGATAAGGAGCTATACAAAACTTACGTTTGCATATGTATAATGCATTGCTGATATTTGTTAGCCATATGATTAGATAGCACGAGATTAACATTTACCTGTAAAGTAGAAATAAAATGCATCCCATTGTCACCACAAAAGAACAAATCTGCATTTAAAGTTGATAAAAATATTGACCACACCTACAAAAAATTGATAGGAAAAGAATAACAACAGGAACTCATGAAACACTCACAATTAAATGAAAGCTATTATAGTTATCAATCATAAAACGATAATCTTTATGTTACATAATAAGGTAACCCGTAGGGTAACTAAATAAATATCAGAACAAAATATAAGTTCTCTTATATTACGTACACCTGTTGAAAAATTCAACGTCACACAACGGGTGAATTTGTTCTGAAAGAGCCTTGAGCAAATATTAAGCTAGCGAAAATATATGCACATATTAATGGCTACTTGGAATGTAATGTTGAAGATAATAAGATCAATTTCTTTTTTCCAGTTCAGCCAAATCCACCTGAAGTGAATGCAAGCCATATCACATCCACCTACGTTATTCTTGATGTTAAAGTAGAGTCGCTAGACGGTAGTATCAGCTCCGGAACTATAGCCGTGTGGCTTTATAAACCGCTCAACGAATCCCTGCTGCGATATCTGGAGCATAACATCGGTATGTAATATCACCACCAATAGCACGATATTGGCATGTTGCATCAACAGTTGAAGCAAGAGTTTGGTATGTTATAGCAAAACTTAATGCACAATACCGTTATGCAAGATTTAGACCTGTAGCACTATCTTTATATGTTATATTTAGATCAATAGCAGTCTATGCATATGATTTATCTAGATAACTTGACCTATATCAAAATATCTATATGTACAAATAAGACATATATCACGATATTGGTATGTTATATCTAGATCTATAGCAGGATATGCATATGGTATATATACATCTAAATCGCTACATTGGTATACTATCTATTAATCTATATTGATATAATTTATCTAGATTTATAGCAGGATATGTATATTGTTTATATAAATCTATATCTTTATTGGTATGATATAGATATAGGTATAGTAGATTATGTATATGGTATATCTAGCTATACCATGATGTCTCTAGCATGATATTGGTATGTTACATCTTTACCTATAGCACGGTATTGGTATGTTATATGTAGACCTATAACTAGAAATTAGTATGTTTAAGTATAAAACTATAGCACGATATTGGTTTCAGATATGTAGACAATAGCTCGAAAATGGTAGGTTATTTTTGTATCATATATAAACATATATCACGATATTGGAGAAATATACAAACAAAATCGTTCCGTTAGACATTGATATATATATAATAGGGCCAACAATGGTATTGAAGTGGGGTTTTTTTCTATTAATTATCATTTTTGATAAATATTTCACGTGCATTTTGTCAGAAACTAAGGGTAATAGCACGGAAATTCGCCTCCCGGACCTGACCCCAAGTACAACATACAAGGTTGAAGTAAGAACGATACTATATGAGGCCAAGGCTAGTGACGCTCGAATCCTAGCAATACACACGAAAGCTGGTACGATATTCTTTATTTCTCATTGGTTTTCCACTATAATGTGTAAAGTTGTCTCATCTTCATATACATTTTTTAATTAAAATAAATCAGTCTAGTTTTACAATCCTTGTGTCATTGTACTCAAAAAGCATAATTTGGCCCATAATCATAAGCTTTAAACAATTCTTGTTAGAGATATTTCTCATGAAGTAATGGGAGGATCTTTCTCAAATCTCACATGAAGGTTTCTCATGGACAACGAAGATGATCTTTAGGATGTTCTTTATGGTCCAATATAACGCAGATCAGTTTCTGAGATTGTTAAAGTCAGAAGTTTGTTTGTTAAAGTTTGTTAGTGCTATTTCTCAGAAAGCACATGAGGGATGTCCCATGGTCGTATAGCGAATATTTGAACTGAGGAGAAAAACAAAGATTGCCGACAGGCAGCAATCTATAATTTCGGGGGTTAAAGTTATCATCTTTGATTTTACAGTAACGTTTTGTTATCTCTATTTCTCAGAAAGTACTAAAGGGTCTTTCTCAAATTTTATATGTTAATTACCCTTGATCTCTATTTGTGCATATTTACTTTTAGGAATTATTTGAGGGAAAAAAACACAAAGGCCGACAGGTGGAAATCTTTGATTTTACAGTTAAGATTTGTTATCAAAAGATATTTCTCAGAAAGTACTTTAGGGATCTTTCTCAAATTGTATTTGTATGTTTCCATTGTTCCCCTTATCTAAAATATCCCTAGCCCATTGACAGCACTTCTAATTAAGTAAGAATTACAAATGTTTACCAACGTGGAACTGAGAAATAGTACATGTCAGGAAAATGAAGAGCCCAGAAGGGAAAAAAATCCTCTTTTGTAAATCTGATAAAGATCCTTCTAGATAATTCTAGGATTTATTGTTTAAAAAATGATTTAGTTTGAATATGAAAATGGTTTCCTGTTAATGGCTACCTGCAAATCTACACAAGTTGTGATTTCTGGAACAATTTTGTTCTAATCACATATTGTTTGCGTTTTCAAAGATGTCAAGGCGGATACAATAGAATGTTTAATACTGATGTGAAGAATGTCAGCTTGACATATTAGATACACCAAAAATATACGTTTGTAATTCCCCAGTCTGAATATCAAATACTCGTATGAATTATTTCATTCTGTCAAATGTGATTTATCGTATGAACTTCGTGGTATAATATATGCGAAACACTCGTATGTATTTCTTTTTAAAATTCTACAGGTGGAAACGAGATGTTAACAGTTTCTCAACCCAACTCCTCAAAACCTTTGTATATATATATGTAAGTACGGAAACCAATTTGTAACATACATAAAGCACCGCAAAAAAATGCGAATATTTATGAATATTAAGAGGAGCAAAACTATACTCCGGGTCAACATATTGACATTCAAATTCTATCCAAAAAGAGAAAAGGCACGAGACAGCAAAAAATTACTATGAAATAGGTGAATGGTTAAATCTCGTGATACATATGATATATAGATACCGCTAACGCATCTAATATGTCAGATGTACAGAAACGTTTGGTTTTTTTTTACAAACATATAGCTTGTTTAAGTTTATCTTGGAATTTCTCAGAAAGTTGATTTGCTTTTAGATGGTATTTTTTATATATATTAATTCCGGCACAAATCCAATTACAACTGTACAAGCAATAGAATACTTACTTGTCATATCCAATTGGAATTTATATTGCTCCTTAGTGACACAAGAAGTAATTATTATTCTAAAGAAAGTCAAACTATGTTATTGGTTGTTGATATCATCTCAGCTAATGCTGGTGTCTGATTTGTAATTTAATTTAAAGCACTAGTAAATTTCAGTACCGAATGGTTAACTTGTAATAGAAATAACTCTTATTTGCAAATTATTTGTAGAGGTGTTCCGATATTGGTAGCTTTGGTGGTATGCCTTCCAATCATTATTATTGGACTAGGTAAGTGAAACCTGGGCGTATATATTAAACAATTAAAGGAAGAGATAGAGGAGGATGGTCGGATGGCACAGTGGATAGCACACTTGCTTTTCACCACGGCAGCCGGGATTCGATTTTGATCGTGGAAACGTACTGGGTCACCTGCCCGACCTCGTAGGTTTCCTCCGCATAATCTTGTTTATCACATGACTACCCTGTTATGAGTGTAATAACACTCATTACATAAATTGTGTTATCACCACACGTGTAATAACACCTTGGAGGGTTTTGATTGGTCAGACTATTCACATTTCGTGTGTGTTAATACCTGTACGCGTGACGTAGTATGTAAACAGAACTACCTTTTTACGAGTCATATAAAATATATGGCTACTTTCACAATCAATGTTAAGGTGAGTATAGACAACAGTGGGCTCGCGAAAATCCTACTTGTTAATTAAGGACCTAACGATTACACTGTGTAGATGGACGGAGTTAATTTTGACATGCCAGGAAACCGTATGAAACTTCTATCTGACGAGCCAACTGTGCCTTATGTTACCGGGAATACCAATCATATTTACAGTCTGTAAATAATTAGTCACATTTACTCTTATCAGCACAAGATCCTTTGTGCATAGTATCCATCCTTCCGAAACCATGGCTCTCGCTTCAACACAATGTCAACAGAATCGGTTGACTCTGACTTATAACAACACCGCGGTCCAACATACATCCACCGACATGTACGGCCTCATCAAGGAATGTACCCGGAGGACTTCACACAATGTTTGGTGGTAATGTGTATGGAGGACACTTCAACATTAATGTGGTTCCAAAAGAGGACAACGTCAGTCATCAAAGAACCCTTTAACAAAGAAGAATCGTTTCAGACAACGACAGCGACTAGTCCGGCTCGGAAACATTTGTTACCTCGATTTTGTACATGCGCGCGCTATGACGCGGCTGTCTGCCAGTCTGGTGAGGTCATTTTGTAGGTCGTGCTGTTAAAACCATTGTCTCACATGAATTACTAAAAACAAACATGTATTTTCGATGTATGTTTGCAAATATAAACATACGTCGACAATTCTAATAATAAAATGACTGGATACTACTATAAAAGTGTGTACAGATTCGTGAGCTATGTTTCATCGCATTCTGTTGAATGATATTATTTCAGCCGTTATTCGGTTACTATTAAAGGAATGCAACTAATTAAGTTAAAAATTAATGTTTTGTCAATTGTTTTACGTCATGTGATAAAGAGAGTCTCACATTTGTTTCCATTTGATATAAGATTTATGAAACGAGTTGAGAATGTTTTGATTATGCTTGGCAGAGCCTCGCAAAATTAAAACTTTCTCAACTCGTTTCATAAATCTCATATCCATGGAAATTTATGTGAGATCCTCTATTTCCTACTCCATTAAGGCCCCCGCGTGCTAACATCGGGGCCAACAACAATGATTAATATGAGTTGATATAACTTGTTTTATAATTGTTATCAAATAAGCAAATTTTTATTTTTATTTTTATTATTATAACGAAGTTTTGTAATGCGTTGAGGTTACTATAAAAAGAATCCGTATTACCTGTTTACATCAATGTTTCTGAAAATACAAATTTCATATGACCTTATCTTTCATTGAAGTTCTGCGTAGAAGAGGAAGCAATTGCGGAATAGCAACTCCGAGTCATGACGGTAATAACAATGAATTACGAATGCATACTTTTTTTCTTCAATTTTTAAGTTCATTATGTTACTTTTGTCATTTTGAATCTAAATACGGAGATAAAATTGAATATATTCTACATGTATATGTTTTGTATTGCTCCCATAAGAGTCGGGTATCTGAATTATCACCCAGTTTCGAGAGGATTTTAGTTATATGTAAAAACTCATTTGCATTAATCTTCAAATTATTTCCTCCACACTGCTGATAAATCTATAATATCTTATTTCGTTTTTCTTACATTTGTTCACCAACGCTTTTGGAAGTAAAATCTTATCATTTCATTTATTCCACCCATGTCTTGTAACGTCATTTATCTGAGGAAAAGCCACGATATTTTGTTATTTTGTGTTTATGAATATGTATCGTTTGAGATCACATTAGATTTGTCATTTTAGGTCTGCCTGCTCCTGTTGCCAGCACTAATGAACGTGACAGAGATGCAGAACGCGGCAATGAGTTAGACGCCGTTGGTAAGTACAGCTACATTTATACTAACATGCAAAACATGAACCACGACAGGCCTCAAGAGTTAATCTCGATAACGGGACGCCACTGTTCAAAATGGTCATGTTCCAGGACGGAACAGTCTGCAGGCCGTTTTCCTTGACGTCAATACTCTGTTTCCCATCACCATGGTTAAAAAAGCGAAACTAATCTGAAACAGGCACGGAATTGCATTGTTTAAACAGCCATTGAAAGTTTGATTGAGTTGACTTAAGATGATGCTGTGTCAAAGCAGAACTCTTATTTAGCCAAATAGCTCTCGCACGACTGGATTTAAATAACTTATCTACCTTTTGTTATACACATGTTTTTCTTGTCGTATTTTCGTGTCGTCTTTTCCGTATTGCGTATCGGGCATCAATTTTCAATGCCGTAGTGGAAAGTATGGTTACAACGGGTACAAATAGTACACGTGCGTGACGATGATATGTCAGCAACCCGATATCACGCGCTACTGGGGAATGTGTATGTACTGAACTTAGAGACATGATTCATGCAATGATCACACGTACTTAAGAAATAACAATTCCAATACAAGAACAAATTCTGACTTTCGGGAAGACACTGCAGTGAGACGGGGCACTCACCAACTCCTACACAAAACATATTTTTATCCTACACATTCATTTAACGGAATTGTAAAATCACAAATACGTTTTCGTCGCAAAGATATGATAGGATGGTCGGATGGCTCAGTGGATAGTACACTTGCCTCTCACCAAGGTGGCCGGGATTCAATTTTGATCGGACGTGAAAACGTATTGGGTCACCTGCCCGACCTCGTAGGTTTCCTCCGAACACTCTGGTTTCCTACTCCAGTAAGGCCCCCGCGTGCTAACATCGGAACCAACAACAATGATTAATATGAGTTGATATAACTTGTTTTATAATTGTTATAAAATAAGCAAAGTTTTTATTATTATTATTGTAACGAAGTTTTGTAATGCGTTGAGGCTACAATACAAAATTCCCATATTACCTGTTGATATTAATGTTTATGAAATAATTAATATGACCTTATCTTTTAATTACAGTTTTTGGTAGAAGAGGAAGCAATTCCGGAACAACAACTCTGAGTCGTGACGGTAATAACAATGTATTACGAACGCATGCTTTGTTTTTCTTCAATTTGTAGCTTAATTTTGTTACTTTTGTCATTTTGAATCTAAATATGGAGATAAAATTGAATATACTCTGCATGTTTATATTTTGTATTGCTCCCATCAGTGTCGGGTATCTGCATTGTCTCCCAGTTTCGAGAGGATTTTAGTTATATGTAAAAACTCATTTGCATTTACCTGCCATTTACTTCCTCCACACTGCTGATACATAGATACAAATATAAGACAAACACAAGAATATCAAGTTAAGAGCTGAAATTATTACTTGATATTATTAATAATATTACTTTTGGCATATGATTGCCATGGCTTCGCCCTCATAACAGCTAGAATTAAATGGAAACTGGGAAAAGAAAATTTCACCTATAAAGGTTGTTAAGTATTAATATGAAAATGTCATTTTAAATTCCAAACGTTAGCACATTTTGTTGCCCCAACATGTTGTCACAGTACCAACAGAAATGTATGAAAAAATACAAAAAATGTGTGGGCACATGCAATGGGAAATATCTGGTCCAGTTCACTGAACACTTACAAGGTTGTTCAAACTACATATTTTTAAAAACAAAGCTTCATGAGACCAGGAGAACAAACCCCTGTGCAAGATCAATAGTCGAAATTGCAATATCAAATAATTGCAAATAAAACAGGGAAATATGTAAAATGTTCACAACGTTCAAATGTCCATGCTGGATAAGACACAACCACTGTATCAAAAATTCTTGCCAAAATTTACAACATGAGGATCACCTACTCAAACAAATATGTGCGTAATATGGCGACATCCATATGGAAATCTCGGGCATGACAAAAAGCTCGCCTTATGATCGATGAACCCAAAACCGAAACTGTTTTGTTGATATCTGTAACTTAAGCTTAGAGTAAGCCATATGTAACATAGACAAGTATTACAATAATTTGTCAGTTGGAATCCTGATGTAACTCTTGAACGCTCTGTACTCTTATCGACCACTTTCTTTAATTCTATCAGCTTAAAACCCTTTCATGGATGCCAATGTAGCTGCATCTATCCTAAAATAATGTGATTTGTAACTATGTGTGTGTAACCAAATGGCTTTCAAAGATTTTTTCAGTACTGCCGAAAATTGATACCTAGTAACTGGAACACTGTTAAAATGGCAGAACAACACACCAGGAACCTGTATTCAGACCGCCAGAACTTATTTTAGCAAGTTGCACTAGACAAATGGACCTATCAGTTTTTTGCAATTCGATAATCACACCCCTCCCTTCCTAGTCTGTTTTTGAATGAGGAAGTTTCAACTTGAGCATTCCATCCCAATCACAAACTTCAATGTTATGTGCCATTAAAGCATGCTTAGCAACAACAAACTTACCCACTTGCATGAAACCATAGAAAGCTATGGAAAAAGCGGCTGAGGTTGCCTCATAAGCTTAGCCACAAATAACAGGTAGTATTTGAAGATAGGTGACGACTGTTGGCATTTTCATCTAACCTAGTCATGCCGATCAACATTTTGTTGATAATAAAAATCTGGGTTACATTTATACAACCACTAATCTTTTATTTAAATCTTATGCCTGTTACATATGAGTTCACCGTTGAAGGGGGAACCCCTGTGAGGTCAGCCATGCAATAAACTCAACAACAGTGTGTAATGTAGGAGGCCAAAGACTGCCTAGTTGGTAGGATCTGCAAAGCAAAAACAGTTCAAACCTATCAACTCCAGTACTGTAAACATGCCTGGTGTTGGATGCCAAAGAGGCACTTAGGAGCCTGTTAACTTCACATTGTAAGCTATCAGTTGGAATGCCTCTGGGAGGGTTTTTTGGTGTTGAGCAGGTAACGCTCTATCGGTTAATAATTTTACTTTTGAAATGCGTAAACTCTGTAAAAATACATAAGTTTCGGAAACACCAAGATTCTTATGTAAATGCATTTATAAAAATGCGTCGAGGAAATTTTGTATGCTGCGTTTTTGAAGCAAGAGAAGGTTGTACAGATTGAATACCTACTCTATTCACCACCTCCTAGTAACTTCTACCTGTTTCATTTACCTATGAATCAGTATGCCTCTAGGAGTGCTCTAGGCGATAAAATCTTACAGTGTCTTGCCAGTATACCAAGGGGAGATTACCGTGTTTACGTACTGGATAGCGTGCGTTTCTGCTTAGGGGGTTACTCGAAGGATTGCAAAGAAAGGTCAAACTATCTACATCAAACATGTGATTCCTGACACTTGTGACGGAAGTTTTTAAATGACCCTTGTATATGTAGAATCTGCTCAAATGAGAAACCGTTCTGACTCCTTGCACAGTCGGTCGGCGTTGGTATGGGCTTTTGTATGCCCCCGCCATAAAATGGAGGGGCATATAGTGTTGCCCATGTCCGTCCCGTCCCATGGCGTCCCGATTCAATGTAAACACCCGTCCCGTCGCGTCCCGTCCCGATTCAATGTAAACACTTAGCATCTTCATTCTTTAAAAGATTTTGGTCAAACTTTATACAAAGGTACAACCCTCCATAAAATGGGGGGGGGGGGGGGCATATAGTGTTACCCATGTCCGTCGCGTCCCGTCCCGTCCCGATTCATTGTAAACACTTAGCAACTTCATTCTTTCACAGAAATTGGTCAAACTTTATGCAAAGGTCAAGCATGAGTACACTTCCCACATCGTTGTGTTTCAGAGATCCAAGGTCAAGGCCAAGGTCACACTTGCTATATATAGAAAATCATCAACTGATTCAATTTAAACACTTAGCAACTTCATTCTTTCACGGATTTTGGTCAAACTGTATACAAAGGTCAAATATGGGTATACGTCTAACATCCTTCTGTTTCAGGGTTCCAAGGTCAAGGCCAAGGTCGCTGTTGCTATATATGGAAAATCATCAACTGATTCAATTTAAACACTTAGCAACTTCATTCTTTCACGGATTTTGGTCAAACTTTTTATAAAGCTCAAGTATGGGTATACCTCTGACATCCTTGTGTTTCAGGATGGTAATAACATACAGAAAAAAACATATGAATATTAAAATCAACTAATCAACTTTAAGTGTAGTACCTTGTGTGTGTGCAGGTTTCAGTGTATCAAGATCAAAGTGGTTGTAACTTTTTATAGACCACTGAAACTAATTTCACATGGCAGCGGGGGCATTTACGTCTTACAGACATTTTCTACTTGTTTATTTTTGTTCCTTCAGCAATTTAAAGTATTCAAGTCATTTCTTGTTTTATCATATCAATGCTTTTTTAGGATTTCATTTAGATATATATGGAAACAAAACAGAGAGACTTATTCATGCTACCTAAGTTCAGATTTTTACTTGCCTACTTAGTATTGGTAATTATATCATCTTACATACTAGTAATCTTTGTTAAGCTTTTATTTAAGACAACTCATACCGATCACAACACATTTAATGATATTTTTAATTCTTTTTTTTTCAGATTCTAATAATCAAAATAACGACAGTCTTCATATATATCCACGTCTTTCACAACAAGACCAAAGTAAGAACTAATGTGAATTCACTTTATACAGTAGAAATGTTTCGGTTGATTATTGGGTTATAAGAAAATGCTTATATGACCCAACAGACTACCGTTTAGTGGTCATAACTGCCCCTGGTATTATAACTACATATTGTGAAAGCAGGAAGGTCGTTAAAGTCTAAAGTATCATCCAGAAGGTTGCCCATAAGCCAAGATACAGCAGAAGGTACCACAGAAAGATACATTAATACAAGACTCCAAAGTGACGAGTCGACTTGTTTTGGTAGGGATTTAAGTACAGGTTTATCAGAAGGACTTCCCAGTGACCTTGACCATAAATATGACTTTGTTCGTGAACTTGAACTATAAATAAAACATTACTCTACAGTACCTACCATATCATTTTATTCATCTTTGCATATTCTTACTTCTTATTATTTAGTTAGTTAGTGATTTTCGTCTTCAATGAGAAACATTTGGTTCTGTGTGAAACATTTAAGGTCGGTTACATGTAGGAACTTGTAGTAATCAAATGTGTTGTATCTGTAAATATGTCTATACAAACATACCTGTATTTTTCAGTTACTGCACGTGACGTTAAAGGTCCTGATGAAACAAGGCCATTAAAACGTGACTTTGAGTCGCAATCCAACGGTAGGTACCAAGATATCAGTTATATAAATATTAGACTCCAAAATGACCAGACAACAACCCATCGTAAGAATCGAACTACCAATACATAAATGAGATTTAACAGTGACGAATTCTACTGCGATTGTGACCAACAATGTACAGGTTCGACTGCTGGATTGATACAACTCTTCCCCACCTTGATGGTGTGACAGAGAAATCTTCTACGCGAGGGGTGATTCTTTGGTTGTCTAAGGCTCTACCGAGGGTTAGACAACCAACAAAAATCACCCCAAGGGTAGGATATTTCTCTGTTATACCCTCAAGGTAAGGGATGATTATGTTTCTCCTATCCTATTATTTCAGTTACTATTCCTCCGACAGTAGTCTCGTAAGTTTGTGAACAAAAACACATGGAGAATGAATATCGTCATTCACTTTTGATGATGTCACAATTACACTGGTGGTGCATTTTAATGACGTCACATTTGAACACGTGGTAATCGGCAGGAGGCTATCCCCCTAAGGGTGACAAGCTGATCTTTCCCGGGGGAAACGAGAGACACGCATGTGAAGGGTGGGAGAATCAACATGAAAGGTCGACCTCTAACGACAGGGATAAAGTATTAATATATCAGAAGGATTTACCGTGACCATCTGGTCTTAAATATAAAAAAATTGTATATGTTTGTCGACTGATATCTGCAGTCGCAGGGCGGTATCCGATTATTAGTTCAAAAGTACATATGTCTATATAAGGAACACGACAGTGACGACCCAGTATTGTATGGTAGGTATAGACTACTGGTAAATCAGAAGGACTTCGTAATGACTAGCTGGTCTCCATATGATTTGTGACCTTGATCCATAAATGTGATCTTATTTGTGACCTTGATCCATATATATGATCTTATTTGTGACCTTGATCCATAAATGTGATCTTATTTGTGACATTGAATCATACATATGACATTATTCGTAACCTTAAACCACAAAATAAGACATGTGTTGTGACAGTGTCGGAGTTAAAGTTGGTGAAATGAAGGTAATTTAAGTATTCCAGTGTCTTATATATGATATTATTTATTTCCCTGGGGTTTTTTGCAGGTACTGAAAGTGACAGTAAAGATCCTGATGAAACAAAGCCATTAAAACCTCACCTTGATTTGAGATCCAGCGGTAGGTACAACAATAGCAAGTATATAGTTATTAGACCTCACAATGATTTGAGATCCAGCGGTAGGTACAACAATATCAAGTATATAGTTGTTAGACCTCATAATGATTTGAGATCCAGCGGTAGGTACAACAATATCAGGTATATAGTTATTAGACCTCACAATGATTTAAGATCCAGCGGTAGGTACAACAATATCAGGTATATAGTTATTAGACCTCACAATGATTTAAGATCCAGCGGTAGATACAACAATATCAAGTATATAGTTATTAGACCTCATAATGATTTGAGATCCACCGGTAGGTACAACAATATCAAGTATATAGTTATTAGACCTCACAATGATTTGAGATCCAGCGGTAGATACAACAATATCAAGTATATCGTTATTAGACCTCACAATGATTTGAGATCCAGCGGTAGGTACAACACTATCGAGTATATAGTTATTAGACCTCACAATGATTTGAGATCCAGCGATAGGTACAACAATAGCAAGTATATAGTTATTAGACCTCACAATGATTTAAGATCCAGCGGTAGGTACAACAATATCAAGTATATAGATATTAGACCTCACAATGATTTGAGATCGAGCGGTAGGTACAACAATATCAAGTATATAGATATTAGACCTCACAATGATTTGAGATCCAGCGGTAGGTACAACAATATCAAGTATATAAATGTTAGACTCCACAATCGGCGAGAGGACATCCCATAGTAGGAAACGAAGTACCAATATATCAGTAGGATTTCTAGTGCAGAGCCCCTGCAGAGATTGCAGGAGTGCTGGCTCACTGCCTTTGTTTTTGTTCTACAATTATAACTATTACTATTATTCATATGTTGTAAAGCGCTTTTGAGTAAGTTTACAAATTATATAGGGCGCTATATAAATGTTGTATATTATTATTATTATTATTATGAGGGGGCCTTACAGGAATTACAGGCTTGCTGACTCACTGCCTGTACCCTTAACTTGACCCCTTGAGGAGACTCATTTGGGGGCCCTGCAGAAATTGCTTTTATCACCCTCGCTTCACATTTTATGTTAAACCGTTAACGTTTACTACTCTGCAATTTATCTTTACTTGATATAAAGATGTTTATCTTCTTTTTTTCTATTATGCTTTTTTCTACTATTTGGGGCGACTTATTTGTGGACGGATTTGTCTGTGGTCCTTTGGGGGCGAGCTTCTGTAGACGCAATTGTTTTTGAATTTGAATTTGAATTTGGATGACGAAATTTGCGGTACAAATGTTTAGTGCGGTTCTTGTGCTTTTTCATCTAACTAAGATATTAATTCGTATTCAAAACAAGTAACTTGTATCCAGTTTGTGTAGCATTAACCCCACATTGTCCCTCTTTGACCTCAGTTTTCTACTTGGTCGATTGGGGATGACCCCTTCCGCAATTTTGACGTACATATACACCTCGTTTTTTTCACGCCGTGTTTACACGAACAACCACCACAAAAGATTTTCACTACATTTATTCAGATTTTTGTTATTTATTTATTTGACCTAACGTAGTCAAAATGATTTTTTTACAATAATTAGCCTTCAGGTACACGCTAACTGAGGGGTTTTGAGGTCACCCCTTCCATGGTGACTGTTTGTCTTCGGTTTATGTTGTGATTTGTAAATTTTCATGTTCCTGACTTGATAAAGGGGCGGATCGCCCTGGAAATTTGTCAAATGTCTTTGTGTGCACTGTTGTTTTTACTCTTTGCCCATATGTCTATATAAGTAATACGCATCCAACCAACATTTGTTTGTTTGGATGAATTGCCAATATTGGATCAATACTGTCATTTTTACTTATGAAACTTATATTTAGATCTATGCATATTTATACCTGTTGGTTTTTTTCAGGTAGAAGATATGGTGGTAATGGAAAGTCTCGGGAAATGGATATATTGGGGAAGTCGTTAATTAGCAGTAGGTACCCATATAACTACTATGTCTGTGTTGTTTTCAACAGTCAGTGACGATATGTTAGTAGGAATTATATAATGAGGACCTTGTCTTCAGTTGTAGAACAGGTATGTCGGCTGGATTCGGGAGTTGAAAGTCGGTAACCAATGATAAGTAAGCGCGTAAAGTCACGTCGGATTGGATTCGAGAGTTAGAACGTAGAGTTGTATATGCTGCATTTGACAGTGATGTGTGGACCTCAAATGGTAGGAATCAAAGATACGATATATCGGTAGGACTCTACAGTGACGAACTGCTCTCAAATGGTGGGTAGCAAAGTATAGATATGTCAGCTGTTTCAGACAGTATGTATTCTGATGTTAACACTGTTTATACTACAGCGCATCAGATATAATGCTAAAATTATACCACCGCCACAATGTTAACACGTTCCTGTGTCCTTTTTGTTTATTCGAGCATTATTGTATTTATCCGTATATTTGTCTCTTATTTCAGATTTTTCCAGTAGTACTGTTGATGAAGAGACCTATCCGTTGAAAGTTGGTAGGGAGACAGCCGTCGATGGTACGTATCTCTTGGTGTAGTTATACCTATATGGTACACACGATGACGAGACAATCGCTATGGTACGTATTTCTTGGTGTAGTTATACCTATATGGTACACACGATAACAAGACAATCGCTATGGTACGTATCTCTTGGCGTAGTTATACCTATATGGTACACACGATAACAAGACAATCGCAATAGTACGTATCTCTTGGTATAGTTATACCATTATGGTACCCCGAAGTATTCTAATTTATAAACCTTTGTATTTAAGCCTGTTTTAAATCAGTTAAAATATAGAGCTTCATTTACTTGCCATTTAGGTCAGTTTTACGTGCCAGTCATAACTGAAATGTGACATGGAGAAATAAATGCTAGTTTGGCTCTCTGTCATATTAACATGTTGTATATATAAACAAATGATAACGTAGCTACTAAATTAGTAGTGGTGATTATTAGTCTGTTTTCCTTATCAAAAGCTTAACCACTAGCCTGCCGTTTAAGACAAATATAAACACATGCTTGTTTTATTTTCCAGGTTCGTACACTCCATATGACATTACTTGCAGTCGTTCCTATGAAGGACTCTTGAACCGAGATCAAAGTAGTTATAATTTAATGTGAATTCATATCCTGGTTAATATAAGGACTATAATAGAAAAAAATAGAAAAATAATTATAAAAAAACGTATATGAATATCGACTGAACCCCACAGCCTCAGTTCGCCATTCGATTATGTTTAGAGGTCAGGCTCATTAAGTCTTGTATGATAGGTAAAGACGTACTTGTATATCAGTAGCACTGTTCAGGGGTGTCATGGCTATAGTATTAAGGTACACATTGTAGTTGGACGCAGAGCAATGAATCGAACTTCACTGGTAGATACATATATACATTGTTTTAATTGTTCCCTATCTAATATACTTTACTTCTGACCTTGATCAATATATATTTCATCAAATTACATACTTTAGCTGATACATTCAGTTTAAATTTAAAGATGGAAAATAAATACGTCTATAATTCAACTGTTTCATGCCTCTATATGCTTAGTCCGAATTATTCTGACGTTTTATCGACTTTTTTCATATAGGTCTGTCGTCGATTAACGTCAGAACTCCGGCCCTCTATAATATGCGGGAAATATGCGACCCGCGCTCGGGTCGCACTTCAAACTGATATTTTAGAAACAAATCGTCACTTTCACACACATGTCGCACATGGATCGAAAGATCTATTCTTTATGCACAAGATGAACATACATAACATGCCTCAAACAACCAATACAATCACTAAAAACACATTTTTTCAAACCTACTCTGTTTTACTCTAGTTTTTTGATAGCCCCGCCTTCTAATGCCACGTGACTTAAATCTCGCCGGCCTACGTCATAATGTTGGAAAATACCTTCGGTAACGCGAGATCTCGTCAAGTCATGTGACATTGCTCATGGCCTAATTTCCATTAAAAACATGGGTTGGTATAGAAAACGTTGGAAAATACTTTTCGTAATGATCTTTGAAACATGTTATTGATACCACCTAGTGCATATAGAATAGATCTTTCGACCCATGTGCGACATGTGTGTGAAAGTGACGATTTGTTTCTAAAATATCAGTTGGAAGTGCGCTCCAAGCGCGGGTCGCATATTTCCCGCATATTATAGAGGGCCGGAGTTCTGACGTTAATCGACGACAGACCGATATGAAAAAAGTCGATGAAACGTCAGAATAATTCGGACTACTATATGCTAGGCATTTGTTTAACTCTATTTGTATAAATCATTGTTGTTTTCTAATGCTGCAAACAGGCCACAACGGGGAAATGATTAACCAGCCTAACACGGAGGATTACAACTGCAGACAGGTTTTAAGCAATCAGTGTGACTCGCGATCAATACCACAAGACGCCATCCGAAGAGAACGTCGGCTGTATCATGCATCCTACAACAGGAGCACACAACAGATAGAATACCCTCAAAGCATCAATAGTCTCCAGAGACCTGGTGCAACACAACCTACCAGCAATACTATCCGGTAGCAGTTAGATTAATTGGAAAGCAGACATACAAATACACCAGTTTCCTCGGTTTGTGATATATTTGTTTCACCCTCAGGTTGAGACGGGATAATTCTACCGTTAAACAATTGTGTTACGTCACAAAATCAATGTATTAACGTCACGACATAAAGATTTAAGCCTGTAATGTCATCATTGCAATACATGTATTTAAATGGGTCGACAGGGTTAGAACGAATCATTTACTGCCTTGAGGTGAGATCTCAACCATCGGGGAAGATTCTTAAAAAGCCTTTACTTAAGAGTCTTCCCCCTCGGATTGAGATTTCCCTATCTCACCCAGGCGGTTGAAATATTCTTTTGTATAACATACTTCATACGTTGGTTGTCTCTAGTCCTTGCGGTCGCTATTTGTCAAGAAAATCTTCATAGATCTTTTATCAAATTAATTTATCATTAACTTTTGACCTGTACCTTTGAACACGTTTGTCCATGGCTTGACGTCTATACTTTTTCACCTTAAACAACCTGATTTTTAAAAGCAATTAAATCACCTCCATGTCTGAGAGTATGCGAAATAAATTGCTGTTACCTATGCTTTGACCTTTGACCTTAGTCATTGGATTAGAAAACTTTGCCTTTTGTAATAAAATAAATCATAGTCCTCTTTTTGTGCTTTGTTAGGTTGAATTGATTGAAGATTGAAGACGTTGATCTCGTTTATTCTACACTGTGATTCCTGGACCAAGTATCAATGTACACGCCAGGGTGAGAGACCAGTGTGTTCACTGCCATCAGATAGCGAAGTCAAACCCTATGCAGCCCCCATCTGACACAACTCCTCCAGATATCCCATTTCAGATGATTTGCAGCGACTACTTCACATATAACAATAAAGACTATGTAGTTATTGTTGACGGGTATTCAAACTGGCCAATGGTATATAAGTCAGAATCAGGTGCAGAGGGACTTGTTAAGCGACTTCGTGAGACGTTTGTGACATTTGGCATCCCAGAAGATTTGACGTCCGATGGAGGCCCACAGTTCACAGCGGGAAAGACTCAAGAGTTTTTAAAGGCCTGGGGGGTTCGTCATAGGCTTTCAACATTATTCTTAATTTGTTTGAAGTTTTCTTCGTATACTCTCTAAAAAACTTGTCCCCGGGGAGGAGATAACTAATCATTTACTATTGAACTGTGTATATACACATTTCAGGTATCAGTCACTCTTATGATTAAAGATATAAAACTAGGAAGATGTTGATTCTCATTTAGTAATGTACATTCCACATCGGGTTACGTGATGCATGGGGTGGTAATGTACATTAAACATCCGGTTACGTGATGCAGGGGGTGGTAATGTACATTCCACATTAGGTTATGTGATCCCGGTTTATGGAGGATGGACCGGATTATCCAGATTCAGCTATATAAAAACGATATTGCTGGTAGGATATTTAGAAGCAAGAAATGATAATTGAGATGTTGGTCCCCACAATGCGTGCAGAGAGTGTAGTCCTAATTGAACATTAAAGGCTGAACTTTCAACATTGTTTAATGGGACATATTCCTATGTATAACGTGAGATGGAACCTGTCTATACATGTACCTGTATTCTAAACATCTTTTATTATATTCCTGTATATTATTACTCCATGTTAATTTCTTCACACAGTACTTTGACATTAAACCGGACATTACAAAATTGTAAAATTGGGATTCCTACCCCAACCCTAGGGGCCAGGGCGGGGCCCAAAAGGGAAAATTAACCAATATTTCAAAAATCTTCTTCTCCAGACCCAGAGGTATTACAGTCATTTTCTCTGCATGGATGGAAAGATCATCAGGGGCTTTATTTAAATTGTAAATTTCAGGACCCCCGAGCTATCCGTTCTCCCTTGGGGAGGGGGTAAAGTTTACTATAGTTTATATTGGGAAACAACACTTTTGGGTATATTTTGACAATTTTCTGTTGGAAATTATTCTTACTTGGTGAGAATTATCCCTGAAGGAAGATGGTTTTAAATTGTAAAATTGGGATTCCTACCCCAACCCTAGGGGCCAGGGCGGGGCCCCAAAGGGAAATTTAACCAATTTTTCAAAAATCTTTTCTCCCAGACTCAGAGTCCTGTACTTGTCATTTTCTATGCATGGGTGGAAAGATCATCAGGGGCTTTATTTAAATTGTAAATTTCAGGACCCCCGAGCTATCCGTTCTCCCTTGGGGAGGGGGTAAAGTTTACTATAGTTTATATCTAGGTAAACAACACTTTTGGGTATATTTTGACAATTTTCTGTTGGAAATTATTTTTACCTGGTCAGAATCATCTTTGGTGGATGACGGTATCAAATTGTAAACTTGGAATTCCTGCCCCATTCACAGGGGTTAGAGCGGGGCCCCAAAGGGAACATTTACAAATATTTTAAAATTCTTATCCTTTGATGACATGACAAGTATTGTATTTCACTTAGTTTACATGCTGATTTCCACATCACATCTAAACAATAAAATAAAGCTACCAGTACCTATGATATAACTCAGGTGACCGCTAAGGCCCTTTGGCCTCTTTTCATACTTGTTAAGATTTTTACAAATATTTTATAATATTTACGTTCTGTATGCTTAGACCCATTGACAACAATTACATTCATAAATGCATAACACAGGTGTTCATAGAATCTCAGCACGTGGGAACTGGTGTCAAACATAGTAACCTGATCACACTGCGTAGTAATACACTACAAAAACTACTCACTCGGAACGACCGACCTAGATGCTTATTAGCTGCATCTTAAAGTAAACTTGAATTTTAACACAAATAAATGAAAATTTCTGTGTTATTTATGTACTATTGATACATAATTTGCATGCTGTAAATTAATATTTTAAAAAAAGTCCACACCTCAGCGTTAACGAACGTTCCACTGTCGTCTGATACATCTGTCAAAATGAACGTCCCAAAACAACTTAGCTGTCAGCTGGACGATGAAACAATAAGTTTTGAGCTGGAACTTCGAAATTTGATACTTAAGAATTTATGTTTTCATTTAGGAAATGAAAAGGAAGAACCAGATTTAGTGTAATAATACAGTAAGCAAATAAAACATTTCCTGTGCCATATTGTTTTTAATGTTATTTTTGGACTCACCAGTGGTATTTAAAGCCAAAACAATAAAAACTGATGTCTGAAATGATCCAAAACACATTATAAACGCAGTAAAAGGAAAATGTACCTACAAAACACTTCATAATGAGACGTACTTAAAACATTAAGTTATTCATGTAAACAAAATCTAGCTAAATGATAACATGGCCAATCTCGCATGGGACCACAACCAACAAAAACTCATTACAAAAAAAGATCATTTAAAAATACGAATTTAGATTATGCAAATCATAAAAAATATGTGCTTAATACATCTTCGATTATATCGTATTTTAAATTTTGACTAAAGATCTGCCGAACCCATTCTCAGAACCTTAGAGGGAATAATCAGTGCATAATCGTAACCATTTTTTGTTATTTGAAAACAATTTTAAGTCAAATATGGCAGTCAATTTGAATGTATAATTAGCATTTTAAGTCAAATTTTATGGAATCGATTTTTGCCCAAACTAAATTTGATTGATCAACACGTAGTCATGACCGATTCTGGTATTTTTGAATTACAATTTTTTGTTTTGAAGCGGATTTGAAGTAATTCGATATGCCTGTCATTGCAGGCATTTTGAAAATAAAAGTGTTGTTTAAAACAAAATCTACTGAAGTGATTTCACAGAAACGAAACGGAAATTATCATCAAATCGTCTGGTTGTTGGCGTCAATTAGCTGTTCAATTAGTTCCAAATACATTTATTATATTAACATTTAAAACAAAATTAATTTCAAATCGCCTCGTGCCTTTACGATATATACAAGCGTAACATATCTATTCAAATAATATGTTTAGATATTACAGTATCATGGTGACGTGAAAATATTCATTGCGTCAACCATTGGGTAAAAATACTTGTAGCACCGTTTGTCATTGGTGTTTGGATAGTTTCCACAGCGGAATGCCATGCAAATTTTTATGCATTTTATTCGATAGAAATTGTATTTTGTTTTCGGCATATTTTCCTATGACATATAGTTTCAGATAAATGTAATTGATAACGATACATTAAACTGCTATCAGTTGACAGAAATATTTAATACGAATAGCAACTCTAAAACGTTACACATTCAGTAGGAATAGCTCTGCAACACTGCTGATATAGAACCGCGAGTCTGAGTTGTATATAATTCACAAGAAGGACACTAATGGTATCGTGATACTCATAATATTTCCCTTTCGCTGTATCCTACATAAGGTTTGGAACATTAGGAACAGGACTTTTTCATATTCTTTTGTTTTTGTACCACTGATTAATCCTTACTAGATGAAATAGTAAACCAGCTCAGTAAAATGTATATTTTGTATTGTTTTCTCTATCTACAAACACTAGTTTGAAGTGAGGACTGCCGATTGTTACTAAGGTGACCCATTGTGTGAGGAACCAGTTCTAGAGGTTGTTCTTACTCTTGTACTCTTTCTAGCAATGTTCACATGAAATACCAGTGTAAGGACAAGTAAATGTATTGTGTCCTGTTTTCATTTACTTTCCCTATAATCTCCATGTAATGTTTCGGAACCTGAAGACATAGACTTTTCTTTCTATTTTTCTACCTTTTATACCACTCATGGGTCAACAATGGATACAATGTCTGTTTGCATTACTTTGCTTTGTGAACAACGCCGAACTTTTGAAATAGATGCTTCTTTTCTTCATAGTTCTGGTAATTATTTTACCATTTGGTATAAATGTCCATACAATGTAAAAGGCATGATTACATGATGCAGTTTGTTGATGTCCATACATTGTAAAAGGCATGTTGACTACATGATGCAGTTTGTTGATGTTCATATATTGTAAAAGGCAAGTTGACTACATGATGCAGTTTGTTGATGTCCATACATTGTAATAGGCAAGTTGACTACCTGATGCAGTTTGTTGATGTTCATACATTGTAAAAGGCAAGTTGACTTCATGATGCAGTTTGTTGATGTCCATCCATTGTAAAAGGCCAGTTGACTACATGATGCAGTTTGTCGATGTCCATACATTGTAATAGGCAAGTTGACTACCTGATGCAGTTTGTTGATGTTCATATATTGTAAAAGGCAAGTTGACTACATGATGTAGTTTGTTGATGTTCATACATTGTCAAAGGCAAGTTGACTACATGATGCCGTTTGTTGATGTCCATACATTGTAAAAGGCAAGTTGACTACATGATGCAGTTTGTTGTTTTTGTGATTGCATTTTCATTAAATATCTTCTTAACATCATACAACGTTTCAATATTTCAGTGAAAATGTTTCCATCGCGTTTGTTATTCCCTATTTCATTGTCCCGTAAAACCAACACACAATTACAGCAGGGTATGCTAGATACCCACGTTTTTAACCTTGTTATTACATCTAGCAACATTCTGTTTGGATATTTGAAACAACGATCAGTGAGAGAAATCCTGTATTTATCGATGAACGACATATCTATTAAGAGAATCATTCTCTATACCATGTGTTTTTATGCAAAATGTACTGTCAGGGCCCTAGGGTACAGGTCAACTTTAAGACATTACAAATCATATGAGGTCCACACAAAATATCTTGAGATTGCAAAATATAACATGTCGATCTCTGAAATGCGTACAAATATGCCTTGTGACTATAAGACATAGCGTTGATTATAAAATCTGCATGGCTGTACAAAACTAATGTCTTGGGAATGTTACAAGTAGCACAACTTAAAATGTATAACGCTTGTGCAAAATATGAACAAAAGAAAAGTTTACTTAAAGACGCTTCACAACGTACAAGAGAAGTAAGACACTATTGCCTGTATGCAAGGGAACGGGTCTTCTGTTTCACTGACGTGTAAACCTAGACGGAGGTAATGACATCAAAATAGAGACACACTAATCACCATGATCAAAACACTCCCCTTCATAGCACACGACGAAAACGCATATGTCCAATTGAAACGATAAACTTTGACCATATTCTTCACGTACCTCTATCTTCCTAAAGCCAGTGTTGTACATAGAAGCATAAGCATATGTTATAATGTCAACAAAACCGTATTAAGAACTAAAAACAACAAACCGAGGGCAAACAATAATCAAATGAAATATTAACATTGAGACCATTTAAAAACGATTAAGAGAATGAGACAAAGCTCTTCGGAATGGTAAGAGACCTCTGTTTCTTCGACGACACTCGCCATGTAAATCTAGGACAAATCCAAAGTCACGTACTCGCACTGAGAACTGAACAAAACCATAAGGCATTCTAATGAGCAGAACCAAAAACAGACCTTTGTCAAAATCAAAGTATATTATTTTTCATGTAAATCAAGTGTGTTTATATGTGATGTCTTTTTAATGGCAAGGGAAGTTTGTAGACATTTGAACGCCGCTTAAAACTTTCTTATGAGTGTAAAATATAGTATGTTGATATACAATTTGTATAGGGACCTTACTAAGCTTCCTGTCCTTCCCTAGGAAAAGCAAATGGAGGATTCTGTACCTACGTACACCATGTTGAATGCTCCCCCGAGATAGGTAGCAAAAGTTAAACATTCTCTGGTCAGTCATTAGTTTTATCTTCACAAACAATAATAATAATATTGATAATTCGTGGTTCTTATATACCGCTTTATCACAACCTAGTTCGTAGGTCGTCTCAAAGCGGTTCACAAATTATTAACCGTGGTTATAGGGCCTTTGCAACCAGACAATATCTTTCTCAGCTCCCTGGGGAGTATACAGCCGGTGCTTCCATTGCGGCGCTCACAGCTAGCATTCTACAATTCTAGCACTATCCAACCACGTACTCATTTACAGCTGAGTAGACTGAAACAAGCGGAGTAAAGTATCTTGCTCAAAGATACAATACAGTGCCGTGCCGTGACTTGAACCCGCAACCCTTCGGTCACGAGCCCAGCGTCCTATCACTCGACTACCGTGTCTCCTACATTATACAAAGAGCCATTAAAAAAGTTTTGAAGAAACTTGAAAAAACATTTGTGTGAGATTGCTTATACGGATCTGTTAGATTTCCTTTTTAGGTTACCTGAACTTTGCTCAAGTGACCTATTTTAGTCGCTTTCCGTCCGTCGGCGTCCGTCGTCCGTCGTGCGTAACCTTTTTACATTTTCAACTTCTCCTCAAGCTTCAAACTTGGTCAGAATCATCCGTGATAGATGAGGCTACAAAATTGTAAAATTAGGATTCCTACCCCAACCCCTGGGGCCAAGGCGGGCCCCAAAGGGAAATATTTCAAAAATCTTCTTCTCCAGACTCAGAGGTACTACAGTGATTTTCTCTGCATGGAAAGAAAGATCATCAGGGGCTTTATTTAAGTTGTAAATTTAAGGACCTCCGAGTTATTCGTTCTCCCTTGGGGAGGGATTGGGTAAAATTTGCTTTAGTTTATATAGGGACATAACACTTTTGGGTATATTTTGACAACTTTCTGTAGGAAATTATTTTTATTTGGTGAGAATTTATCCTTGGAGGAAGATGGTTTCAAATTGTAAAATTGACATTCCTACCCCAACCCTAGGGTACCAGGGCGGGGCCCAAAGGGAAAATTAACCAATATTTCAAAAATCTTTTTCTCCAGACTTAGAGGTACAACATTCAATTTCAGTACATGAAAAGAAAGATAGTCAAATTGCAGGACCCCTGAGCTATCCGTTCTCCCTATGGGAGGGGGTAAAGTTTGCTATAGTTTATATAGGGAAATAACACTTTTGGGTATATTTATCCATTTTCAGCAGAAAATTACTCAAACTTAGTCAGAATCATCTTTGGTGAATGAGGGTATTACATAGTAGAATTTGAATTCCTACCCCATCCCCAGGGGCTAGGGCGGGGCCCCAAATGGAACATTTACCAATATGTTCAAATTCTTATCCTTTGATGATATGACAAGTATTGTATTTCACTTAGTTTACATGCTGATTTCCACATCACATCTAAACAAAATAAAGCTACCAGTACCTATGATATAACTCAGGTGACCGCCGCTAAGGCCCTTGGGCCTCTTGTTATTAATGCATCCAAAATAACAACTATACAAAAACAAACACAATATTTGGCAGTATAATAATTTATTGTTATGGATACATGATATATACATGTTTAAACTCATCAGCCTTTTTCAGTACTAAGGGTAACTAAAATAGTTTCTAGTTACTCATGAGTACTGTTGGCGTGTGCTATTTCATTACTCTCTCTATCAAAGTTTAATCCAGTTAAACGCACTTCTGTGAACAGTAAATCCAGTTCCAAACATTTCAATCTACAAAGGCGTTTTCTGAATACGAAATCGTCTTTCGAATTTTCTTGGTCCGTGTTTACGAGGGTTTCCAGCAACATGGGTCTTCACTTCTTAAGATAAAACCGATGTGCTTTTTTTCTGGATAACGTAGATGAGCACAGAATTTTAAATACAAGTGCCTAATATCATATTTACATTTATACATGAACATAAGACTTCTTCTAAGTCGACTAGTTTCAGTTTGCGACATATCGTCAAACTTTTAAACTAACGTTTTAACGAAACAATATCTCACTTGATATACAGGACGGTGAATATATAGTAGGTCGTTATGTTTGTGAGGTGCGAGTCATGAGTTGAAGCTATCGTCATCCGATCGGTGCGTTTCCTGTTATATAAGAATAATTTATTTAAGTTATGTAACAAATTGGAACTATCATTGGGATATGTCTATATTTTTAACAACATGACTGAACCAACGAGGAAATGTGCTTTTGATTTTTTTCTGTCATTTTATGACATACAATATTGTGACAGTTGCTTGTGTCTTTGTCGGAATACTATCACAGACTTTGACGCTTTGTAGGAATGACCAAGTATAATTCTTTGCTAAAGCTTCCCTATGTCAAATGTTACTTGTTAGTTTATCACAGGCGTGCCAAGTGTCGTATTGAACAGGTCAGCCAGTAAGTTAAAGAGTGATCACGTGATATGACCTTATAAGTGTTAGCTGGTAAAGCTGTGACTCCGAGTCAGTTCTGTACAGGATTTCGTCTGTGTTGTCACCTGTAAACAAAGACCAGACTAAATTAACTAAGATCAATATCCCGCTCATCAGTAGTAGATAAATGAGGAATAGATGTAATATTGCAATTCCGTTTTTCTTGGAGCGTGCAGGGTTAGGATATTAGACATTAAACAAATAGCTATCATAAATCTTATTAAAATATTTTTCAATTCTGTGAGGTATTATCGTCGAAATAAAGTTGTTGTTCTTTAAAATACAAGACCTTGGTAATAACATCACAAATTGTGATTACTCCATAACGGGACACTTTTAGCTTACCTAAGGTGCATGCTAGCGACAAAGCTCACACATATGGCGACAGTCTGAGGGTACGTTTCTGTACTGTCGACAGTGTCCCACGCTCCAGTAGGGACAGTGAGGCATGTCTGGAATAGCACAGTCCACTGTCCAGAAAGAAAACAAATATTTCTTTTATGGAAGTAAAGTTATTCTCTCTCTATCTGGGGAACAATTAAATGTGTATAAAGAGGGCGTTAACTTCTGTGTTCTTGGACACAAAGAGGGGCTCTGATTTCCAGAAAAAACACAGGTCATTGTCAAAAGATAGACAAATTATCGTCAATGTATCATAACCTATCAGATATTAAGTGGTTTCTTGAGAACAGCATATAATATAGCACGACAGATATAGTCGAACTTCGCTATCACGAAAAAAAGAATCTCTTTGTGTTGAATTACATGGCACTTTGTTGCTGTTTGATTTGTTCAAGATGCCTAGCGATATGCATGGAAAGCAATTTATTTTTTCAATACTACGATAAGTTAAAAAACGGCATTTTGAATGTGAAATAAAATGTCGGAATTCACTGATTACATGAGAGGAAACGTTACCATAAAGAAAATAGGAAGAGATGATGCCATAGAAAGCAAACATAAATGGGCGAACCCCGACAACTTTGATAAAATCTAGGTGTCCTGTTAAAATCTACAATCCTTAAATTAAACCTTCCAAGTTTATTTCATAATGTCATATTAAATGGAATCTCATGCGAAATGAGTACCGCAATTTTAATCTTGATGAAATCCGAGTAATGCTACGTTCTCAAAACGAGAACAGGAGTAGTGACCACGAAATAACAAAACTGTATTAAACCAAAGAAAATTTGAAATCATAGATTTAGATAAAAGAAATTACAAAAAACATACAAACTGAGATAGACAAAAAGTTTTTTGCATAAAACAAACTTTAAAACCAAACAAGCTATGTTACCAAATAAATTGTGAATCCGAACTAAGAAAGCCTGTAAGTTTTGTTAAGCCAGCGTTGCTGATATAAATACATAGGTATGACCACGTCAACATACCTGTTTCACACATGTCTCCTTCATACGGAGGCTGACAACTGCATGAACAGGTCACCGTGTCGAGTGTTCCGCCATTTCTACATTCCTTCCCGTTACACTGAGCTGCAAAGCAAAGTTATGAATCATATTTTTTATGCCCAGGTGTCAACACACCGACGAAGTGGCCTAATTGTCTGCCTTTTCTCATTTTCTGGACATTTTCATTTTGCTAGTATAGAAATAAAGTTCCCAACATTCAGTTTAATTACATCGTCATCGCTTACTCAGCTTGAAAATTATGGGGGAAAAGGTGTGATTAAAACAATCCTCAGAATTGCAGGAAAGTATAGGGTATCGGCAGTTGGCAGTAAAATAAATAGAGAAATAGATTTGATCTGGTAATATTACTCGAGATTCTAATAGTCAACAGGAATATAGGTGCTTTTCGACCGTGACACTTACGATCACAAAGGCCACACATGACCGGGCACATGTCACGCTTGACGTTGTAGTACTTATCGCAGTCGGTACACGTGATATTCCCACCCTTGGTTGCACATGCGTGGATGTCATCTCCGCCTCTGCCATAGGCCTTACATTCATCTATTGAAAATACAACAAACAGTTATTCAAATCAATTCAAATTGTTTTTTTATATGTTATATTATCATATTCAATCTTTCTGTTTGACAGTAGCAGCCAACCAACAAGGAGTTTATCTTTCTTTTTATATTATTTTGTATTTAATTGTTAAACCTCTGTACTAATGTCAATCAATATCAGTCATAATTTAGCTTAGTCAATTAAGACAAATGTAAACTAATTTAACAGGTTGTATGAAAATATGTATATGACTCATGTTCTAGCAAGAACTTAATTACAATGAAAATTTCCGAGTTGTGAAATATTGTCATGAGTTGTGAAATATTGTCATGAGTTGTGAAATATTATCGGATGTACGTTAGGAAAGCAACACACAAGTGATAGGAACTCACTAGTAACAAACAAGGATGTTCTAACCTGTGATCAGACTACTGGTACTGTTTATTTATACAAACTTATTCATTAGATGATACTGAGCAATTACGCAGTAAATGTAAACTCGTCCTGAAATAATTAATCAAATATACCTAGAGTGGATCGCACGCCCTGATATTGGCATCCAGATGACGACACGTAGGTCACTTCCGGACTGCTTGACGTACTTCCGGTCACCGCTGAAACGACAACAAACACATGGCTAGACTTTCTCATTTGATTCTATCTGTGCGCGTCCTTAAATGAGATTAGCTGTTTTAAAGATGTTAAACCCGATCAAACCACAACCAAATACTTTTTTGTAAAATTCCGGAAAATTAAAGCAGAATAGTTTGCATTTAATTTAAGAAATACTGTGTTGTGTGTGTTATTTTTTATATTTACCGGTCGTTCCAAAACACTCATTAGTATAATTACGAATGCTAACAACGAAGTAGATTTATTAAATTATTTGGAAATTATTAGGTGACATTTTACAAATCAATGGTTTCTGAGTAAAAATGTGGAGCCACTTGGCGGCTGTACTCACATTTGCAGATGCCGCACATGTGTGGGCACTCCTCGGGAACATTGGTATATGCGTCACAGTAGCTCTCTGGCCAGTCTCGGCGACAAATCCACTTGTCTTTGGCCGGGCATACCACTTAACACAGAGAAAATTACGGCATTTCAGCGAATTGTTATATAAATAGCATATCAGTGAACATGTTTGACCAACACAATGTAAACTGGACTATAAATATCATTTATCCATTTTTTGCATATTTAAATAAATTTCTGTTTATCAAAATTGATGGAAATTATATATAACGGATACTATATTTGATATATCATATAAAAAAAAATTGCCTTCCTTAATGACAATTGACTAACGTTAACTAATACGGAATACATGAACGACAAACCGAGTTGGTACTTACATTGTTCACATGTTTTCCCTTCGTACAGTTTCGTGCATGTACATGTGCACGAATTAGGATCTAGTTTTCCGCCATTCAAACACACAAGTCCTTTACAATCTGAAAATTAGCAACAGATAACCTTTGGTTTGGTTTCTCTATTGCTTCTTATGACTTGGTGTCAATTTAAAAAAAATCGTGAACATACACCTTAAATTCCTTAAACATCATGTTCGAGATAATCGTATAAATGAAATGACGTTCTACATTGTTGAAACAACTCGATTGGTTCACATAAACTTAATTTGAAATAATATATATATATTGTAATACATTTGCGTACTAAACTTCCTGTTTTATGTACAGGTTATAAACTACTTGTAAGAGTTATATCCCATGAACTATTTCGAATAATTTGCACTGCCTACACTTTCCAATTTATATTCGATTTCCGGATCGTGAACAAGCAGACAAAAGCGATTATATTTTTTCATTATGTTGTCATTTTTTTTATGGTTTTTTTTTTTTCAAAATCGATATTGTTTATATATTGTATATATTTCTTAGTGTAGAACTCATTTTGAAAAGATATTTATGTTATACTTAGCTATTATACGTTTATATCCTGAAATTTACTCTTTCTATACCTACCACACTGGCCTTTGTTACACGTGTTTGGGCACACCGAGCAACGACCTTCTCCACTTCCGGGGCGAGCTGCAGTGTATGGATAGGCTAGGTTTGATTGGCTAAAAATCAATTTGTTTTATTTGATAAAAATATTGCATAAAAACCACTTACTGTCAAAATATAACTGTTCTTTACCATGCTGTTAGTGCATACTGTGGTGCAAAGTGCTGGTTCTGAGCGTGTGTCCTATTGTACTGATATGTGTTGAGTATAAAAGAAAAAGATGAGGGGTACTACTGCAGCATACAAGATATAGCTATGAACTGGTCAACACTGTGTACATTTAATAAGTTTATAGTAGATAAGCACGTGCATTTCGACATCATAAAAAAGACATCTAGGAGAACCAGGCATGGTTCCTTATAAACAAAGACACACTTAATAGATCAAGCTCAAACCTCCCTCACAATAAAGGCAATATAATTAAGGAGCTGTCGACGGAAGGATCACGAATCAAGTGCGAAGAAGGACACAATACATGACCAAAGAGGAAATTGGAGACCTTTTCACTCTGAGGATAATAGTACAAAACTCTACAAGGATGCGGATAAAGATGATATTTTCCAGGGAAAATTCTGTAATGTTGTATTCTTGCAGGAACCACCGGATAATATCCAAAATATCCAAGCAATGTATTACACTGTTTGGATTTCCTCGAGAGGACCTAGAGTATCGTTAATCTTAAAAATCCAAGGGAGTCCACGATTTTCTCGAATAAGGCAGCAGAATGATAATTATTCAAAAAGTAATCCGTATCAATGCGGTTTAGATACAACAATAAGGTGATAAATGGAACTCAGAGAACTGCAGACTCAGCAGTATAACAGCATATGTACATAATTTTATGAAGTTTCACGATCGAACGCACATAACAGATTTATGAAAAGCAACATCTTCTGATAACTGATGAAGAAGACATTTTGGTCCTGTGCAAAGAAAATATTTAAATATTTTAAGCAGTATTAATAACTTACCCAGCCGCGTAATCACAGACATAGTAGCGGGTATAACGGCTCCGGCGACACTCAGCGTACCCACAGCCGACCAGGAAAGTGGCGTTCTGGACCATCTGTCAACAAAGTTTACTTATATATAACACATGAAACAAAACAATGAACAAAAAAGAAAGCACTAGGTTGTATGAAATCAAAGTTAAATAATAACTTTTCAATAAAATGACTGCAACATCTTCTAAAAAGGTATTTTATCAACTTAAGCAACTGATTTTGTATACAATCTGAAGAACCAATGTTAGTCTCACTGAGTCATCATTGGAGAATGCTTTATTGAAAGCATCTAAATTATTAGTTTTGAAGTGATTGTACTATCTATTTTTTTTGTTTTAAATCTGCACCATTAATAATTCGTCTTGTATCAACTATAACGAAGCCAGTACTAAGTATGTTTACCGATATACCTGTATGCGTACATGCCTAAATATAAAAAAAAAACAATGCTAGATTAAGTGCGTTACAAGAAGCCATACCTGGGTAAAGTGACCGATCTTTTTCCAGCCAAGGTGGCCGAGATAGGAATCGGGATCTACACCGTACTTCCACATGCGGATTTCGTCATACCAGTGGAATACCGACTCCTCCCACGTGTTGTATCCCCCCGCCACGTTTTGTCCAACCGACATCCCGATCGCTAAAAAGAGGCACCTTACGACAGTCAACAATTATACTGACCAATGGACAAGATGTATGTGTGAATTCTTTCGAAATAAGTGAGATTGGATCTTTAGGTGTTCTTATTGGAAAAGTCTTACGTTATATATCTATTGTGATAACTTAGTGAGATTATGTCACGCACAACCCCACCCATATATCTATTGTGATAACTTAGTGAGATTATGTCACGCACAACTCCACCCAATGTACAGTTCTAAAGGCAGTCAGCGTATGTTTGGTCAAACTTACAACATAACATATACCAAAGAATGGAGAGTAAACTTCCTTATAGATGTTTGTTGTATATCGATAATGTTAATACAGATGTTGATGCGTGATTTCCGATTACATCTGTATTGTAATGGTTAGAAAACCTGTGTTCTCTTCAATTTTATGAGAAGAATTTTATAAGATTTTTTTAAACCTGACAATCCTGCCGTTAATGTAAAGTGTTGTTACGACCCTTCCTCACCCCCTGATATTTATTCCTCTAACCTGTCACAGTTTTCCGCCTACACTATTGCAATTCTCCAGTTTATTTATAAATATCACAGTTATCTTCCTAAAAGCTCACTTTTATCTCTCCTACAATTGACATTTTCGTTTACATATCATAGTTGTTCCCCATATATATATGACAGCTATCCCCTTAAGTTGTTGAAATTATTCCCGTAAGGACATCTCTTTTACATAATCAAAACGAATGCAAGGTAAACGTAGGAACTCGGACACTTTTAGAAAATAGTAATTTTATTGTTACATGTACCGTTACCATTCCCAAGGTAACCCCAACCAACACATGCCCACCTACCCGGACTATATGGTCACAGTTTTCCCCATACAACTTACATGGTATTTTCCTCATTTTGTCGTGACCAGCTTTACATTGGTTTGCCCATTTCTGTGCCACAGATGCCAGGCGTTCGTCCCATTTCTATTAAGTACAAAACAAACATTGTATTGTCCGTAGTAAGTTGTGTGATGTATAAAAAGTACGGCTGTCGCCTGTTGAGGGTTATATGGTTTTACAGTGTGACTGAGGCAACACTACACGTCATTAGTACCCCTAGCAGAACAACCTATGTCAGGCTGTTATTCAATAAACATCCGGGTGTGTTTAGGGGATGGTCAAAATAGTATTGATAGCGTAGAGTGTATATGGAATTTACATACTACATCAACGACATGGGGGTTTCGAACGGGTTTAAGGCATTATTATTTTTTTATTAACTCTTTTTTAATAATGAAAAAGCAATGTCGTACCCCGGAACGGGACAGATAGTATCCAAACAATGAGTGTTTTAAATAATATACAGTAACTGATCCATCACTGCAGTAATGTCCACGTAAGCATCTTATTCGACAGTAAATGTTTATCTTGCTGCATAGTTGGGCTGGTAGTATTCCCTGTATTTGTAATACGGACAGTGTCTCATAAACCCGTACAGGGACCGCGGTGGCAGAGTGATTGAGGCGTCTGACATTCTGCTACCACTAGCCCGCCACCACTGGATCAAGGGTTTGTGAGTCGCCAGGTACTGGCCGTAGGTCGGTGATTTTTCTTTGGGAACTCCGGCTTTCCTCCACCATCAAAACCTGGCACGTCCTTCAATGACCGTAGCTGTTAATAGGACGTAAAACACAAACAAACCAAACCAAATCATAAACCCGTGTTGGTTGAACAGTAGACCAAAATCATATATAAGAATACAGAATTGTTAGCTAATTAGGTTATAATCTTACCAGAGTGACGAGATCAGTGGCAGGAGGTTCAACTTTAGACCGGTAATCATTGTGTAGATCGGTTATCATTTTCTTGTCAGCCTCCGACACCCCACTGACCCTTACACGAGAATCATCCCTCATACATAGTGTGTGTCCCTCCAACGCCTTATACTCATTAGTACAAGTATTCTGTAATTAAACCAGAGGTTATGCCATTAGACAATTTTATACGGGCTTGAATAAAGATTACTAGCCTTCTGAAAAGTATATAGCATTCCGTCTCATTTAAATATTTACTCAGTTTTTGTCATCATATACACAGATCATCACATACATGTTATAAGAATGTAAGATTTTCGGATATTTTCACGAATGCCAAACACAGAGGTAAAATAAGAATACTCCGACAAACAAATATAAACAAAAGTGCAAAAAAAATCGAAGTGTTCATAATTTTGATAACTATTTAAAACTCTTTTGTACTCTAAGATAAAATGCTAAAGACACTATTTAATTGACTATAATACAACAAAGATTACAAAATGTAAGGTAAGTAGATTATAACAACGTCAGGGACCTTCAGAAAAAACAATGCTTACATTCAGGAAAACTAACCTCAATTATACTATCCATTGGGATGGTTGGTCTTTTCACGATCGGATTCGATTTTGGCATAGCGGGTTTTGGGAACGCGGGCGCTGGAGGTGGTGGGGGTGGGTTTTCTGTGTTTGTTGAACTGCCCGTACTGGCGCTGGAACCAGGGAAACCCGATCCACTTCCAGTGTCTCTAGGGAAACCAGCACTGCTTCCAGTGTTTCTGGGGAAACCAGTACTGCTTCCAGTGTTTCTAGGGAAACCAGCACTGCTTCCAGTGTTTCTGGGGAAACCAGTACCGAATCCAATGTTGCCAGGGATACCAGAACCACTTCCGGTATCACTGGAGGAGCTGGACGTTGTGACTGTCCGTCTACCGGACGGGTCGTATACGACACTGAAGCTGGTTCGACCGGAACTTTGACCCCGGTTCCTCATCGAGTCAAGTACAAATCGCCAGAACTGGTTTACATCTGAAATTAGACAACAGATGTTTTCTCTTAATGCAAAAGGTTTGTTTAATTTTTCCATTTGTATAACTTATATTTTAGACAGTGTGATTCGTTTAAAATAGCTTTAATTGGCTTCAATTCAGAAAGAACCATTGTACTTTTGTCTTTTCTTGTTAATGTCAATCATTTTACAGCACTATTGGTCTGTTCTTACAGTAATATTTGTGTCGATTGACATGTTTGATGGTGATAGTGGAAAAACGCCCTTCTGATTGAGTTGTAATACATCGTATTTTAATTAGTTGTCAGAAACAATTAGTTTTGAACTGAAACGTCATAACACACAATAATTATATTAACTTAGCCACGTTCGAAACAATATATCTCTGTCAACTTTTTCTGTCGATAATTTTATAATTAAATTGATTGATAATTAAGTTAAAAGTGTGGGTTTGTTTTGTGACAGATGCTCCACAGTAGCGGGTGTGATTTACCAGTAGTGGGTGTGATTTACCAGTAGTGGGTGTGATTTACCAGTAGCGGGCGTGATTTACCAGTAGCGGGTGTGATTTACCAGTAGCGGGTGTAACTTACCAGTAGCGGGTGTGACTTACCAGTAGCGGGTGTGACTTACCAGTAGCGGGTGGCGGGTGTGATTTACCAGTAGCGGGTGTGATATACCAGTAGCGGGTGTGAGTTACCAGTAGCGGGTGTGATTTACCAGTAGCGGGTGTGAGTTACCAGTAGCAGGTGTGATTTACCAGTAGCGGGTGTGAGCTACCAGTGGTTGGTAGTGACTTACACCCCTGAAATCATTAACGTGTTCGTTGTCACGATTTTGACATTAACATAACCTCAGCGTTTTAAGTTTGTTAATTAAATCAAATTAATCCCACAACATTTGAATATTTTTACACATAAAGGGAAATAATTATCAAAGTTTCTTCTTTTTTAGTTGCGTACAAGTTTGGACTAAAGTTGGTATTATTAAGTTTTCTTTGTAATATCATTCAATAATACAATCCAACCGAACCAAGCAAATGAAAAACAAACATATATTTAACTACATAATAATTGCGAATAAAGTTTACGCAAAAAGAGACTTGTTGTCCGCTTACATTTCTTGTTTATTTATCTATTCGTTTATTTTTTTATGTTTTACATTTATATCGGTAAACAAATGCAACACTTTATTGATATCACGTAGAATAATGCAACTTAAAGGTTTATGCAGTCATCATTAATCTGACGACTACTTATCCGTTGTTTTACCATCCAACCAGTGTTTTAGTGGACAGACTGGCCTTTTCTTTAAAACAATTGTTATAGTTTTCCAGTTGTCTTACAATTCAGTAACTTTTGTCATCAGACCGAAAATGGAATGTTTAATCAACATGACACCAAGATGGTTAAATATTCTACTAAAAAGAATGTAGCTAGATTATCTACTGGGAACAAATGTAACTGAATTATCTACTGGGAACGAATTTAACTGGATTATCTACTGGGAACGAATTTAACTGGATTATCTACTGGGAACAAATGTAACTGGATTATCTACTGGGAACAAATGTAGCTAGATGATCTACTGGGAACGAATGTAACTAGATTATCTACTGGGAACAAATGTAACTAGATGATCTACTGGGAACGAATGTAACTTGATTATCTACTGGGAACGAATGTAACTGGATTATCTACTGGCAACGAATGTAACTGGATTATCTACTGGGAACGAATTTAACTGGATTATCTACTGGGAACAAATGTAGCTAGATGATCTACTGGGAACGAATGTAACTAGATTATCTACTGGGAACGAATGTAACTGGATTATCTACTGGGAACGAATGTAACTTGATTATCTACTAGGAACGAATGTAACTAGATTATCTACTGGGAACGAATGTAACTGGATAATCTACTGGCAACGAATGTAACTGGATTATCTACTGGAAACGAATGTAACTTGATTATCTACTGGGAACGAATGTAACTAGATTATCTACTGGGAACGAATGTAACTGGATTATATACTGGGAACGAATGTAACAGGATTATCTACTGGGAACGAATGTAACTGGAATATCTACTGGGAACGAATGTTACTGGATTATCTACTGGGAACAAATGTAGCTAGATGATCTACTGGGAACGAATGTAACTAGATTATCTACTAAGAACACATGTAACTGGATTATCTACTGGGAACGAATGTAACTGAATTATCTACTGGGAACGAATGTAGCTAGAATATCTACTGAGAACAAATGTAACTGGATTATCTACTGGCAACGAATGTAACTGAATTATCTACTGGGAACAAATGTAGCTAGATGATCTACTAGGAACGAATGTAACTAGATTATCAACTGGGAACGAATGTAACTGGATAATCTACTGGGAACGAATGTAACTGGATTATCTACTGGCAACGAATGTAACTGGATTATCTACTGGGAACGAATGTAACTTGATTATCTACTGGGAACGAATGTAACTAGATTATCTACTGGGAACGAATGTAACTGGATTATATACTGGGAACGAATGTAACAGGATTATCTAATGGGAACGAATGTAACTGGATTATCTACTGGGAACGAATGTAACTGGTTTATCTACTGGGAGCGAAGGTAGCTAGATTATCTACTGGGAACGAATGATGTTGTATTAATGAGAATACAATGTGCATGATATGTTTCATCTCTTTCTTGAAATTAATTACTTGTCATAGTATTGAAATTTAATCCCTTTGATCAAAAAGTTATTATACGTAAACTTAAAAAATATCTCTTAAAGCAAATGGAGGTGATTTATTTCCGCCATCTGCGGTAAGATTATGTATTTATGCAAAAAATAATAATATATATATACCGTAAAATTGATAAAACTGATAGGAAATGTCGACTTCGATGGTTTCTGTTGATTATTAAAAATATTTGACTCACATAGAATAAAATAAAGATATTTCATGTTTACATGTTCAATATGACTTCCTCCGTCTGATATAACGTTACCAGGTAAAATCTTTTTTTTGACCCTGTAAGCTGACTACACTTTGAAAGATAGAACCCACGTCGCCTAGCATAACAGGCCTTCACTCGATCACCAGCTATCTGTAATTGTCTCCTTTCCAGACGGCAATATGCATGACCCCATTAGAGACATCGAGATTCGGTGTTCCGATAATCTGGTGATAGCACAAGTACAATAACAACTGTAGCATAGCAATAGTAAACTCTCTAGTCGTCTGCTAACAGTCATGCGGGGGGGGGGGGGGGGGGGGGGGGGGATTTAGTCATCTATTATTAGAGTACATAAATGATTATTGGGGGGAAACTTAGTCAGCTTAACGTTTATTAGAGTACATAAATGATTGTTTCTAAACTCATAAAGAGCCAATACCATTAACGTTTTCCATTTTTGTTTTTCTTTTTTTCATTATTAACGTTTAAAACAGTGCATGTATAAATTTACTAAGGAATTGCATTATTGCTTACAAAATCTCGGTTTCCGATTTACACTTAAGCGTTTGTTGTCAAGCTAACAAAACGTTGACCAACGATATCCTGAAATGAACAGCAAAACAAGTACTAATCTGCAGTCCAATGATATCGCTAGTTGTTACGAGTTCCATATAGTAATCGTTTGAAATGGATATTCCGTAAACAACCCGAAACAATAAAATCCAATTAACAATATGCCTATCTTTATGCAGGGGATATTCTGTCGATGCGCTTAGAGCATTAACTTCAACAACAGAAAGATAATACGGCTTTCCGATTTTCTCTTCTTTGTTAAATGTAGAGAAATGACTTGAAGCGTAAGTTGTTATCCTGTAGAATCTATAACTTCAATTTTTATTTTATTTTTTTATTGGGGGTTTTGCTGTACACACAAAATAAATCCATTCTAACATGACGTCAAACTCCGTCCATTTCATGCAGCAATAAAAACTAGAGGAAATTAAACAAAAATACCTTTAACCACGTCAAGACAAGGATATGAACTTAAATTGTCAACATTTTACGAAATCAAAATATCAAACGGTCGTGACCGATCGTGCAGGATACGTAAACCTAGATAATTTTTTTACTAAATAACGCCAAAATCAAATTAGAAAAGACACACACCGCCCTACAGATAAACTCAAATACAAACACATAGACATTATCGGAACTGTAAGTGAGTTCTTAACTCACGAACAAAATCCGACTAAAGGTATGGCATTATCAACCTCCTCAAATAACCTGAGAGGGGTCAACCTCCTAAAATAACCAGGGAGTGGTCAACCTCCTAAAATAACCAGGGAGTGGTCAACCTCCTCAGTTAACAGGGAGTGGTCAACCTACTCAAATAGCCAGGGAGTCGTCATTCTCCTCAAATAACCAGGGAGTGGTCAACCTACTCAGTTAACAGGGAGTGGTCAACCTCCTCAAATAACTAGGGAGTGGTCAACCTCCTCAAATAACCAGGGAGTGGTCGACCTACTCAGTTAACAGGGAGTGGTCATTCTCCTCATATAACCAGGGAGTGGTCATTCTCTTCAAATAACTAGGGAGTGGTCACCCTACTCAAATAACCAGGGAGTGGTCAACCTACTCAGTTAACAGGGAGTGGTCAACCTCCTCAAATAACCAGGGAGTGGTCAACCTCCTCAAATAACTAGCGAGTGGTCTTCTGTATTACTATATTTAAGTTATTATACAATATACTTAATGCAAATTAAATGCAAAGTTAAAATACTATACTTTATAAATGAACGATATTATCGCTTATTTTACATTTACTAGTCTTCACTCTCCATAAAAGGACCCTTTCTATCGCGAACTCACTATGCTTTGGGTAACGACCTGACTTACTCTAAGTTATAATCAACATGTCTATAATTTTTAGGTATTTTTTGGCAAATAGTTGACACATATCCCCAAGGTTAGGATGACAAGGGTTAACATGTGTCGTTATGTTGTCATTAGTTCGTCGCGTTCGTTCTAATCGTATGTAAATTAATTATGTACCGCCACGAAATAAAATTTACGATGTCATCTGACATGTTCCTAGTGAAATTTAGGCAGTGACATAAGACAATGGAAATGTTTATTACCTAACTGTCAATCAGCTTGATCAGTACATCACGGTAACAGACGGTACGTGTAGGCAGTGGTCGATTTGGATGGAAAACAAAAACAAAGGATGCTTATATCATTGTTTACCTTACTGTTCAGGCTCACGCTTGTTTTTGTGATCGATTTGGTCAGACAACAGTCCATTAATGTCCTACACAGGTCTTTAACCCCTGATTAAGTAAGATATAGTTTAACCTTACACAAGTTAATAAAGCAATCAGAGGTAAACCACTACACATGTCTATTTCTGGTGTTAGCGTATTGAAACAGCAGTGGTATTGTTTTCATTCTTTTACGGGACAGATATTGACTGGAGCAACAAAGGAACTAGTGTTAAAAAATTTGATTTAACTCTCAGGCGATTTGGTCATTCATAAAAACAAAACTATATGAATCTTATGAACAGATCAAGTATTAGGGAATGATAGCTTCAGTAAACTATGAAATAATTCAAGCGTATTAATTTAATCTAATTTCAGTTGTCCCTTATCAGCCTCCAGAGAATTTCATTCAGTTTATGACAACCTGAGTGATGACGCTAGGAAATTCGCGGAATAATTTTGCAATTTGTATATTTTGTTTTCGTTGCTGGTATGCATGTCCATTTCGAGAAACCAAACATCAGAACGATCAGCATGATAATCGCCTGGTTAAGCTGACAGTACTATACATGTCCATGCTTCACGGGATATTCGGCAAGTAATAGGAAATTAAAACAAATCTGATCAATGTTCATTTAGTGATTTCCAAGATTCTGTTTACGCTACAAAATCATTATTAAAATTCCTTGCATAATTGATCAACGTAATACAAATGTAAGAGGTCATATACCGGTTTGATTAGCGATAGGTTTACCAATATATTAAACTCCTGTCACGTGACGGATTAATTGAAGATATGTGCATCGATATGTGTTACACAAGTCACGTGACAATATAAGTAAATGTCGTTACGGATAACATTTATCAGTTAATACATACTGCTTATAAAATTTTAATTTAAGCAACATCCTTAGGCAACATTTGAAATAGTTATTGAACATTTCAAGATGTTGCATTTTTTAAATTAACTGCTTGTCAACCTAAACCAATACATCCATCCATCAAAATTATATTTTCACTTTGCAACAATTATGTCAAAGAGAAAATTTGGTATTTGAATATCTTGATATGGATATGGTTCAGCTGAATAATAGGTTATGGGCATATCAATAGAATACACACAGCTGTCGTCAATAATCACAACATCTCAAACCGACTGGCCATTGGATTTACTGTATGGGCCATCATCAATAAAAATAACAAATATGAAAGTGAATTAAACTTTAATCATTTAGTATCTTCATCGCAATCAACACACACGTCGAGACAACATATTGACCACTTCAACTATTCGGAGATATAAATATGCATAGGCACATGTAAAAATAGACACAAAGGTGACGGAAGTGTCATAAATGGTGAGCGGTACTTAATTACCATTGTCATGACAACCAAATGGGCATGCTAGGAGACAAAAAATCCATACACACGTCAGTGCCAACCTCATATATATTGTATTAGGGATCATAAAACGGGAAAGAAGTGCAGGAAGGAAGGGGCTTTCGTTGCCCAAACATTGCCATAGCAAAAAAGATAGAAGAAAAGCTTACTGACCAACAGAGACGTTAAGTAACCACTAGGACCTCAATGTCGGAAAATTGTTACCCTTTATCCATTTTTCCAATATCAATACTTTGCTTTAGTTTGCATAGAGAGAAGATCGAGAATTCTACATTCAGTCTGACTAAATCTTGTTGATCGAGTCAAATACAATATTCAACGTGATATGATCTGAGGACGTCGTAGCAGAATTCATATTCTGTGACCTTTCATGCAATATCTGAATTATTATGCTAATCAGTACAGATTGGCTGAAGTAAAGGTCACCATCACTTGACCCATCATAAAGCGTCCTCAGATTCAAATAGGATGATTGCTTACAGATGATGGTAATTCTGCATCTTGTGACATCCTTGACTTGTAGTCCGTCACTGCTGTCATTCTAGTCGCGAAGCCTCATTTGACGTCATCAGGTGATGGCCAGCCCTCTTCAGATGTTTCGACCCTTAATCACTAGAGGATTATCGCCCTTTGCATGTGGGTTGTTAGTGTTCCGGAATATCCGGGTATCGTTTTTCTTATCAGGAGTAAAGAATAACATCCTTGTTGAGTTTCAAGCTGTAGTCGGCACATGGGCTTGTTTTATCTATTGTTTACATCATAATACCTGATAGGTATGTTATCATCATTTTATCATGTGTCTCACTGTAAGCTTTAAGCGAATGCTTCAATTGTTTGTATCTCAATCGTTCATATTAATAGTGTACAGTTCAATTGTCTGTCGATGTAAACACAATGTAATTGTACCCTTGTTTTATTTACAGATGACTGTGATCATTGTTGTGAAATAAAACGTGACAAATAGAACTGGTTCTTATTTATGATCACAGTCAACAACTCTACAGGACAATGCCAAGTGTACAGTGCCCGATACCGGACTGCACGTATGAGACTGGCGAACATGATGCTGCGATTGTAGCTGCCCTACTCACTGCACACAGCGTTACTCATGTAAATGCTCCCCACTCAGCAGCCAAAGTAGAGAAAGTGAAAAGACCAACTATATCCTCTGCAGGAACACATGAGGAATGGGCGTATTTCACTTCGCGTTGGGCCGAATACGTCTCAGCAACCAAGATCACCGGACAAGATATTGTAATCCAGCTCCTAGAATGCTGTGATGAGGCACTCAGGAAAGACCTCACACGTTCTACGTCAGACAAGCTTACAGACAAATCAGCTCCGGAGGTTCTTGAAGCTATCAAGAAACTAGCTGTACGACGAGAAAACAACATGGTAGCTATAGTGGCTCTACACAACATGAGACAGGACCGAGACGAACCTGTTCGTAATTTCAGTGCCCGTCTGCGTGGCCAGGCTTGCGTCTGTAACTTTACAGTCAAGTGCACTACATGTCAGAACGACGTCCACTACACGGATTTCATTGTACGTGATGTGTTAGCCAAAGGGCTTACAGATCCAGATATACAGCTCGATTTACTGGGTGACAAGAATCAGGACATGTCCTTAGAAGAAGTCGTCCAATTTGTTGAAGCTAAAGAGGCCGGCAAGCGCTCTGCATCTCGACTCGTGGACACACATGCCGTAGAAGCGTCAAGCTCCTACAGGAAGGCCAGACGTTCAAATTCCACGCCAAAACATGAAACATGCTCGTACTGTGGAAAGACAGGTCATGGCTCTCGAGCCCCTGCCCATCAACGCAAGACCACTTGCACAGCATATGGACACAAATGCACTCTTTGTAATAAAGACCATCACCTTGAATCTGTGTGTCGTTCCAAGGGCAAAACCCAACATACATCCAGCCACGACGAATGTTTATCCAGTGCATACTGCTCAGATGACATTACGTTTCAAAACTTATGTGTTATTTCTGAGACAACAAACGGTAATCGTCGAATGAGTATTGGACTCGACCATCACCTGTACGACCACCTATCCGACATGTGGACACGAGGATGTTCCAAACCACAACCATACATCAACCTTTCTATCAGGGTGCTGTCAGAAGATTATGATTCTCTTGGGTTCACCTTAGGGCATAGCTCGAGGGTCTCAACGATTGCTGCAATGGCTGACACAGGATGTCAGAGCTGTCTGGCAGGCATTAAGGTAATACACCGGCTTGGACTCAAGAAATCTGATCTGATCCCTGTCACTATGAAGATGCATGCAGCCAATAACAAGGGAATTAATATCCTTGGAGCTACAATCCTGCGGATATCTGGGAGAAATGCACAAGGGAGCCACATCGAGACACGACAAATGACCTATGTCACCGATGCATCGGACAAGCTATTCTTGTGTAGGGAGGCCTGCACCTCCCTCGGCATCATCTCAACGACATTCCCCACCTTGGGGGAACACCACGTAGCCCAGCATGTCAATGTCCTTGGTGCCAACACAGAGGCTTGCTCAGGGCTTACAGAACAAAACACTCCCTGCTCCTGTCCCAAACGTGAGCTACCCCCTCCTCCACCGGATAAACTACCTTTCCCATTGGATGATAAGAGTTGCTGCTCTAAGCTAAAGGACTTCCTCCTGGACTATTACAAGACCAGTACCTTCAACGTCTGTAACCATCAGCCCCTCCCAATGATGTCGGGCCCGCCATTACGACTGTTAGTTGATCCGGCGGCAGAGCCCGTGGCTCACCACACCCCTGTTCCTGTTCCCCTACATTGGCAGCAGGATGTCAAGGACGCTCTGGACCAAGATGTGCGCTTAGGTGTACTTGAGCCTGTTCCTATTGGTGAACCGGTCACTTGGTGCCACAGGATGGTGATTTGTGCAAAGAAGAATGGATCGCCTCGTCGTACTGTCGACTTTCAAGCTCTAAATGCTCATGCCACAAGGGAGACACATCATACGCCATCTCCATTTCACCAGGCTAGGATGGTGCCACACGGAGTGAAGAAAACTGTCATGGACGCGTGGAACGGCTACCATAGCGTACCCCTGCATCCTGATGACAGGCACCTTACCACATTCATTACACCCTGGGGTAGATACAGATACAAGACTGCCCTACAGGGCTACATTGCTTCTGGCGATGGCTACACTAGACGTTATGACGCGATTGTGGCTGACATTCAGAATAAGACTAAGTGCGTCGATGACGTCCTTCTTTGGGCTGATGCGATAGAGCAGAGCTTTTTTCAGACTGTAGAATGGCTAGATCTTTGCGGCAGGAATGGAATCATCCTCAACCCAATGAAATTTATATTCGGGCAGGATAATGTGGAGTTCGCTGGTTTTGAGATAACCTCGGACAGTGTCCGGCCATGCCCAAAATACCTGGAAGCTATTCGTAACTTCCCTACCCCAACGAACATTACGGATGTCAGATCTTGGTTTGGCCTCGTGAATCAGGTATCTTATGCCTTCAGTATGGCACAACAGATGCTTCCATTTCGGAAACTACTCCAACAGGGAACGCCCTTCCAATGGACTGACGATCTGGAGAAGCTGTTCCAGGCCTCTAAGACTCAGATCATCCAGGATATTGAAAATGGGGTTCGCATCTTCGACCGAAAGAAGCCGACATGCCTAGCTACGGATTGGTCAAAAATGGGTATTGGCTTCTGGCTATTCCAGAAACATTGTAACTGCCTAGGCGTGCAACCTTTCTGCTGTAAAACTGGATGGAAAGTTACATTAGTTGGAAGTCGGTTCACACACTCCGCCGAGTCTCGCTATGCCCCTATTGAGGGAGAAGCCTTAGCAGTCGCAGATGCACTGGACAAGGCCCGCTATTTCGTTCTCGGATGCGAAAACCTTATCATCGCAGTCGATCACAAACCACTACTTCGGATCCTGGGAAATCGCTCCCTCGAGGACATCCCTAATTCGAGGCTCCGGAACCTGAAGGAAAAAACGCTGCGTTATAGGTTCCATATGGTCCACATACCTGGTGCAAAACATCGGGCCGCCGATTGCCTTTCTAGACATCCTAGCGGTGCCCAAGATATACTCCTCCTACCTGATGACATCCCATCTTCATCTGATGGTCTCAATGTGATCCGGACTTTTGAGGCTCCAGACGACTTAGAGGACACTTTAGTGGCTGCTGCCGAATCCTCGCTGTCATCTCTTGGCGTGCGGGCCGTCACTTGGGATAGGGTTCGGGTTGCCACAGCTAGTGATGATTCTATGACCCATCTGTTGAACTTGATTGAGGACGGCCTTCCAGAGTCCCGAAATGCATTACCGCCAAACTTGCGTGCATTTCACCAGTTTCGAGCTGATCTTCACTCACTGGACGGTATTGTCCTCTACAAGGATCGTGTGGTTGTCCCTCCTTCTCTCCGACAGGAAGTCCTCGCAACTTTGCACTCTGCACACCAAGGCGTTTCTTCGATGATTGCCAGGGCTGAGGGCTCAGTCTTTTGGCCTGGCATTACACGCTCAATCACTTCTATGAGACTTGAGTGCAACCATTGCAATCGGATTGCACCTTCGAATCCTAATGCTCCTCCATACCCGTTGATGTCACCTGATTATCCTTTCCAATGCGTCTGTGCAGATTACTTTACACACCGTGGTGTGAATTATCTGGTCATCGTTGACCGATACTCCAACTGGCCAATAGTAGAGAGGGCGTCTGGAGGCGCTACTGGCCTGTTAGCCTGCCTTCGCCAGATATTCGCAACCTATGGCATACCAGACGAACTATCATCTGACGGGGGTCCGGAATTCACCGCAACCACGACTAGGAAGTTGCTACAGGATTGGAGTGTCCACCATCGCCTCTCTTCAGTAGCTTTCCCTCACAGCAGTTGCCGTGCTGAAGTTGGAGTAAAAACAGTGAAACGCCTCATCGCAGACAGCACCACGCCAAATGGCGACCTAGATACTGACTTGTTCCAGCGCGCTATCCTGTAGTACAGGAACACCCCTGATCGTGATCACAAACTCTCCCCTGCAATGTGTATATTTGGTCACCCGATAAAGGACTTTATCCCGATCCCCCCAGGACGGTATCAGCCCCACCAAACATGGCAGGAAACTCTGGTAGCCAGAGAAGAAGCCCTTCGCAACCGTCATATGAGGGATGCAGAGAGATGGACAGAACACACAAGGCGCCTCCCACCGCTTCGAATTGGAGACCATGTACGGTTACAAAACCAGACGGGCCCTTACCCTAAAAAATGGGACAAGACTGCAAAAGTTGTCAAGGTTCGGCAGTTTGACCAATATGTCATCCGTGTAGATGGCTCTGGTCGCGTGACTCTTCGCAACAGGAAGTTCCTCCGGAAGTTCAACCCTGTGCAGGCCATCCCCACTACTCGGACCATCTCCGCAGACTTACCTGCGGTCACTACAGCGTCACCTGACTCGACGCCCATTCCTTATAATCCTGTCAAGAATCCTGATCACTTTAGTGAAGCTCCCCACGTTGATGCTCTGCCAAGCATAACTCTTGATCAACCTGATACACATGATGCTTCCCCTGATGTGCCTCCTATTGATCATGATACTTCTCCTGGACTATGTGCTCAGCCTCCCCGGTCTCCACCTGTTCCTGCCCCAGATTCAACAGTAGAGTCTCAGCCAGTGCGTCGCTCCACTCGTGTTGTTCATGCTCCCAAGTGGCATTCCGAATACGACATGTCTTAAGGGGTTACCACATAGCACAGACATTATAGTTTCTTTTTTGGTAGCTTATTCTTTGTCCATCCGTTGTACTGTTCCCAAAGACTTGGGGGGAGAGCATGTGGGTTGTTAGGGAGTAAAGAATAACATCCTTGTTGAGTTTCAAGCTGTAGTCGGCACGTGGGCTTGTTTTATCTAATGTTTACATCATAATAACTGATAGGTATGTTATCATCATTTTATTATGTGTCTCACTGTAAGCTTTAAGCTAACGCTTCAATTGTTTGTATCTCAATCGTTCATAGTAATAGTGTACAGTTCAATTGTCTGTCGATGTAAACACAATGTAATTGTACCCTTGTTTTATTTACAGATGACTGTGATCATTGTTGTGAAATAAAACGTGACAAATAGAACTGGTTCTTATTTAATCACAACATCCTCCGGCAGGTGGGTCAGTAGTGGTGGCCAAACCACTACTCGTCTATGTCGGCTTCCACATCGGTTCTTCTCGTTTGTGCCATAGCCAGCACGATGCTCTCTCTGCAGCTTCTCCCAATCGTCTGATGGCGGTAGCTCTTGCCCTCCCAGTGAGTCCTGTCGACTGTAGTGTCCTCCACACTGACTGTGCGGGGAAACCTCTGCAGCCATTGTTATTTGCTCATTAGTGTGTCTATTGTTTCCTTGATATCCCGGTTCTTACTATGATGGCGGGACATTATTTGACCTAGATTTACATGACAGATGTCGTCGTTAAATCAGAAAACGCCCACTCTTTCAGAACATGTTATGTTATTCCTGTACGTTCATGTGTGAATTTTTCTTTATATTTTGCTCCAATTTGATCGATATTGAGTTCGGTTTACGATTTTGTGTTGTGTTGCTGTTGCTGTTGTTGTTGTTGTTTTTGAGTTGTAGTTGAGTTGATTTAAACAATGGATTGCAGGTTTAATAAATGCCTTTCACGAGTTAAAATCCTCGCGAAGGTGACGATTACAGTACAGGATATTAGCAAAACAAATATTCGCAAATATAAAGTGATATACTTTTGTATCTAGGGACAATTAGATGAAATCAACAAACGTAGAAATCTCCAAATGTCTGTAACACTTTTCCAACTAAAGCATGTTAGTTGTACATCCTTTTGAAGATACTTTGTCTTGTCTTGTGTTGTATTGTATCGAGATAAATACTGTATACCGATATGGATACACAGATGCTTACGGTAACTCGAGTTCACAGAAACTTTGATCGACCAAAAAAGGGTTTCTTAAACACACAAATTAATTTGTTAGCTTAACGCATCAGATAATATTTGATAATCTCTTTGTACACTAGTTGACATGTTCAATAATCGAACTGCTCTTGGATGTCATCCAACAGATGAAATCTTTTGATAGCGTAATTACCCATTATGCTATAGAGGGAGAGATAAATTAACTGCAGATATATCCATAGTTTCGAGAAGCATGTTGACTCTGAGAGAGTTTATAACTCCCTGACCATCTGTAGCCCCAATTTGTATGGGGTAATTGATTTGGAAATATTGACATACTTTAATATCCGCTGTGTAACCCAGAAACATAAACCTTTGTAAAAAGTACCGTGCTATTAAGCGAAGAATTTACCGCAATTAAAACATATTGTTACATTAATTCATCTGTTTACATTGCAATATACTTTTTCGGATTATGCGGTGGAGTCAATAGGGAATTTATCCTTATGAAGTTTGTTTGCTAAGAAACGAAAGATACCACAACACAATATTGTCTAATCGGATAAGTGAAGGTTTTTGTGTGTGCGTTGTTTAATATTTTTATTGAAATGGATGATGTCCCACATATGACTCAATCTAAATAAAGCTACATGTATTGACTGAAACAAACAATTTTAACTTAAAATATGAAAAGCAGGCCGACCATGTTTTTGTTTATGTAAAAAAAACTAACAATATATTTGTTATATCTTTTTTAACTTGATGTTTTAGTTCCTTTTAAGATTCGAGCAGGGATTTGTGGTTTTTCGTGGTATATTTGTACTAATTGACTGCATCACAGATGTTTATTCCTACTCCATAGTTAAACCCGCTTCCACTCCTATCAATAACTAATTTTCACTTTTTCAACGGGCAAATATTTCCCAAAACAAAAATATCGAGCGTAGATATTTGTGATTGCTGAAATGAAACGTTGAAATGCATCAAATTAAAAATATAGTACCACGAAAAATAATCCTCGTATACATGTTTTTGTAACTCTGTGAATTTTGAATAAACGGAAAGTAAAAGTCTTACGGATTTTTGAAATTTCAGTGACTTTCGTAGCAAACAAATTGCTTATTTCAATTTAACGGAAAGAGTATCTGGAACATGCAATCATATATAACCGAGGATGACATAACTGTCCTAATTGGTTCCGATGCGTTCGTGTGCAGTTACTCCTGGCAGACAGGAGATCATTCGGGATTCATCCATGACGTAAAATGTTTGTGACTAGAACTGCAGCATCAATACCCAACAAAGCATAGTCTATTGTCGTCTGCTCGTCTGCGGTGTTTTGATTACATTTTGCAGGACCACTAAGCCAGTTCAGGGTTAACAAGGTTTATAGAAATTGATAAGAAATGGTTTATAAGCTAATTTTTAATGCTTTTAAGCAATCAATTCATTTATAAGATGGCACAAAGCGTTATATATCCCTAACCTTTGAAATGCGTTCATTTAATTTGTTTAAAAGGTAAACAAAATTGATAAAGATGAGGAATTTTAAAACATTTTAACCATGTTTTTTTAAGTTTTATAATGTCTAAACACAAATCAATGAATTAAACTAGAATGCTCAATTGATTTGGAACCATCATTTTGAATAAGCTCTAAATACATGTAACGTATCGTAGCTTACCAAATGTTCCTCTTAGAAGGGCTAGTGTTATAGTTCCCTTGGTGGTTGTATCTTTAGGATTTTACGAGACAACACACTCCGGGCAACAACATATGGTTTAAATCGTATTTTACAATTGCGTGTTTCAAATAACATTTAGTTCTGTTTGGATCTCAGAAATACTTTTGAACCTCAGTGTCTAAAAAATATAAACAAATTTGGGAAATGCATTCTCAAGCAAATGCATTGCAGAAAGGCTCCAGTCACTATATAACGCAATGATTGGCAAATAACTTTGCATAGTATACGGTGTGAATGACACTGTTCTCAAAGTATTTGTGAATGCCTATTCGGTAGTTTTTCGAATAATTCTAAAAATTGTTCCCTTCATTTAACAACGACAATTACTTCACAACAAACTAAATCGTATTTATGCACGATTTTTATTACATTTTACCTCTGAAATATAATTTTTGTGATGAACTATTGTTGATATATATATATTCTACGATGACAAATAACAAGTTTTGTTATCCGCGCAGTAAACCAACTAATTAAAAAGCAGGGTTTAGTATGAAAAGCATACAAACAAATAAATGGACTTTCCGTTCAAGGAAGCCCCTGTTTTAATGACAGAAAACGTAATTAACAGAATAATTTTGATGACGTCATCAATAACCACCATGTTTAACTCGTAGGTTGATTTTTGTTCACTCGATCTTCTCACTTAAGAAAAATAATAATAATAATAATAATCGAGGTTCTTTTATTCCACTTTATCACAACCTAGATCGTAGGTCGTCTTAAAGCGGTTCACAAATTATTATCCTCGGTTATAGGGCCTTTGCAACCAGCCAATATCTTTTTCAACTCCCTGGGAAGTATACAGCCAGTGCTGCCATTTCGGCGCTCACAGCTAGCATTCTATTATTCTAGCACTGCCCTACCACGTACTCGTTTACAGCTGAGTAGACTGGAGCAAGCGGAGTAAAGTATCTTGCTCAAAGATACAACACAGTGCCGTGCCGTGACTCCAACCCGCAACCCTTCGGTCACGAGCCCGGCGTCCTACCCCTAGACTGCCGTGTCTAACAACCCTTCGGTCACGAGCCCGGCATCCTACCACTAGACTACCGTGTCTCGCAACCCTTCGGTCACGAGCCCGGCGTCCTACCCCTAGACTGCCGTGTCTAACAACCCTTCGGGCACGAGCCCGGCATCCTACCACTAGACTACCGTGCCTCCTGTAGCCCGGCGTCCTACCACTAGACTACCGTGCCTCCAACATATCAGAGGATTCACCCCATTCGTAGAACTGTTCTTCATTGACAAACCAACGTTACCCTATACATAATAATGAAAACGTTTTCTATGCCCTATTTTGTAAAAATAAAAGGTCGAGTTCCAATTCGCGTGCGTCATTATCAATACACTTATGACACTTCTACGCTATGACGATCAAATAAAACGATATTGTAAAGGCATATTTCTTATGGATGAGGTAAAATTAATTTTAATAAAACGTCACTTAATGTCATATGAAATTACCTCTCGTCACATAACGTAGTCTATGTAACACAATGGGACAAATAAATGTACGATATAGGTGAATTCATTAACATCTGCTAGAACAAAAAATATCCTATAAAACAATTGTATGAATTAATTAATAAAACTCCGGCATTATCTAATCCTGTCATTTGGTAGGCGTCATGTAATACTTATTGTTGACACAAATGTGGTATAGTATATGTCATTAAATCAAGTATCAAAGAAGATATGTGTATAATATAGATACTTGCCGGTACATAGGAAATATCGTGTCTGATGGTAAAACGTTATAATTGTTGACACACATGTGGTATATGATCTGTCATTAAATCAAGTCTCAAGGATATGTGTATAATATTTTGGAGATACTCGCCGGAACATAAGAAATATCTTTTTTGTGGTGACACTTTGTGTATAGAAAAGTGTTTATTGTGGTAAGACGCCTGGTGATGTGGCAAGTAATTGATTATATGAATGTTAGTGAGGATTTCATACGGATAATAAAACGTCATATTTTTATTTTACGAACGTTAATATCAACTCAAATATTTTCTATTGTCTTTCATCGTGAGCTACTTTTAATGATTGATTATCTGTTTCATTCAAGAAAAAAAAATTGTATGGACTATCAGTGATGTTTCTCGTTTACAAGTTTTTATCCAGCGACGCGTATTTATTTATTAATCGGATATCATGTTATAAGTTGCTCTAATACTTAATTTGATGATGAGAGTTATGTGTATAATTGTTCATGAATACTAATTTATATCAACTCCCCCCACCCCACCCCCACCCCCAAAGAAAACACACACATACACAAAACACACACTCATAAAATGTGCAATATTCATTCTAAAAACATGCTCAGGATTTCACACCACGACGCAACGACATATAAACCCATATAAGGCGTGTGGAAACTAAACGTCAATAGCGCAACGATAATAATATCTATCTAGCCCGCCAAATGACCATTAAATCATCGTCACAGCTGTCTAAATACAGGTATGATATATGGCGTGACCAGTCCAAGGTAGGCGGAACACGACACCATTTATTCATTAATTACCATTGGAAAGCCGAATGGTAAAGACCAATGTATATCATCTTCCTCAATAAAAGAGCGGTATAATACAAGGATATACTTTATGTCCTTCGTTTTTCAGTACGAGCTTGTATATAATTGCATTACACACTACTCTTTCGTCATTAGTTAAATGCTTATAATGTATAAGTGTATACTTAAATAGGCATCAATTGAGTGTTATGTTTATCAAATTATATCTCGACACGACACTAATTGGTAAAAGGAAGCAAAGTTCCGAAAAATCTCTCATATGACCTTTATTCGGTGATTGATCTCAAAGTTACTCTAGTTATGCCATAGGGTGAGTGACGTGCTACCGTTCACAGATTATGTTTAGTGAGATTATAATTTCAATTTCCCATAAGTGGTCGAATTTCCTATAGATAACTTTGTCATAAGACTTGTCTGTTGAAATAAAAAAATAAAAAATAGCGATCAAACCATTCTAATTCCATAGCAAATACTTTTGGACTTTACCGCTATGAGCAAGTTTCTTTTTTTAATAAAACACTTGAGAAGAATTTCGTTATCTGCCTTTGCCGACATCGATACGAAATACAAACATTTATCCTATCGTTATCTTTAGATATGACATGAATACAACTATGTTCACGCACTAAAGCATTGAACAGAACATTATAAAGTTTCGAATTTGATTCACATTGTTAAAGATTCAACGCATTCGTTTTGATATTAAGCTGAAAATTTGGCAACAATATCTTGTTATTATTAATGCAGAAGATATTTGATAAGGGGTGGCCGATGTAACAAGACAAGAAAAAAATCATATCTGAAAATGTTTCATGTGAACCCGAAATGTTGATGGTCGATGAGCTTGGATAATGTACATGTGTGCCAATATCTCAAAGTTCCACCACACCGGAATCCTAGTAATGGTACTGAGATTGTCTGATGCTGTATTCTGGTACTCTAATTAAATCGCCCCTATCTAATGTCTATGGCCTCCCATCCAATGAAATCGCCCCTATCTAATATATATGGCCTCCCATCCAATGAAATCGCCCCTATCTCATGTCTATCGCATCCCATCCCTTTAATTATCCGATTCCTAATCAATACCATGTTATGACATTTGTAGGATTGTCAATAATTTCTTCCTTCGATTTTATTCTCTACGTAAAAGGGTGACAATGAGCATTATAGTACAATCGATCAAGTACGGTTCATCTTGACATGTCGACTTCAATAATAAATACTGAATTAAATAGACCTGTGTATTCCGATGTTCAGTGATATTTGGTATATACGTTGTTTCCAAGCGGGTGTCGGATAAGACAGGTGTTTTCCAGTTTTAGCTAATGTAAAGCCAAATTCATGCATGTATTTAATTGATATCTTTCACTCGGGACAGAGCTTTGATACAGGAATAATTTTATTGTAAAATTGAAAGATACCTGACGAGCTTGCGAGTGACAAAATGTATCAAACAGGGTTTTAATCATTCAGACCTTTTTGTAAATTGGATCCTAGCGTATGTGAATCTGCTAAGTTATGTATGCATGCTTGACATCTGCATTATTATTTTTAGTTTACTTTACAACTGAAATGAAAGTATAGGCTCTGTGTTATTTTCACGCTCACCATCAACATATTGTCAGTCAATATACATCACGATAACGCTATTTTTATCTTATATATAACTTCGATAAAATCATGCCCTGCCATCGTAACAGTTAACCATTTTCACTTTGACTATTGATATTTGGGGATAAAGGATGCATGAATGTCTTCCTAAAACCTTTGATGCACATCACATTTTACGATTCATTTGTCATTAACAAAACATGCTATTCAAGAGGATTTGTTTCAAAGCTAAAACCAATTAAGTAAACATAATGCCTTACCTCCAGTGACCATCCGTGTGTTTTGACCGGCCGTATTTTGCCCACTGGTCACACTGGTGAATACAACTGCTGCCGCAAAAAGCAATGTCCAACGCCCCATATCGGAACCAAAGGGTGCCCGATACGTTTTGTAATGCCCTTGGCTATTAACTACACCAAACAACTTCTTAACATGTACAATACAATAGCTACTATATATAAATATTTCCTATTCTGCCGCTGATGGATAGTGAAGCCTTAATGTGAGTTTCGGCATTTCTTTCCTTTTTATATTAGTATTCACGGTAATTAATGAGTTCATATGTATAAACAGGATACATGACGAAGGAACAGCGTATGACTGTCCGCAAATCTTTCGCCCACTTCTATGATTGGCTGACAACACCTCTGTCTATCGAACCGGTCCTAAACAGCTTACAGCTGACTATTGCTGGTTTATATAAAGTTGACATTCACGCTGCTCATACTCCTTCGTTTTAATCTAAAGCAAATTTACATCATTTTATTAATTGTAACATTTATTTTGAAATTAGTATAGATTATTTTCTTTCACCTATTAAATGAAGCTGATGTAATACATAGCTCTATGCAGTGATTTCCACGGTGTGTGAGTCGGTACTTCAGTTTAACAATTCCAAAATGGAAGTTTTATCTATTTTTTTACAAGATCGCTTTGATTTGTTTTTTATTTTTATTCATTTTTGTTTTGCTTGACCATATCAACACAAACGGAAAATGCTTAAACTATTGTGATAAAGATAAATGATTCCATATTTGCACATTAAATCTAAACCAACATAAAGATTCAAGCTGAGCATGCTTGTAAGATTTTGACATAGGGGCGTCCTCAACTCTGTAATAAACATGAATGCACATCATAAGAACCGGCGTACTGGTGTGTATTGATTTCGCGACCGCTACGTAAACAATTCATTCAATACGTAGACGAACCTAACTATATCCTACACAGACATTAATACACATATTGTTTTCTACAATTGCTTTGAGATAGTTATTTACCTATTTCTTTTGAAGCGTATTCATGTTTTTTTAAAGACAAACATATATGCAAAGGTCACTTTGTTTCCCAATTTAATTTGCAAAACAACTTTATATCTTTCATGCCAATTTTTTGTTATGATAACTAAATACGTCAAGATGTATTGTTATTATTCAAGATAAGATCAAGGAATTGATTTTATCATTTAATTATAAATATGATGAATTGTCAAAAACATATTTTCCTGCAACTATTTTTAAAATTTGAGTCAATTTGATCAGTTTGAATAGGAACTGATAAGACACATCAAGATGGAAAACATGGCTGACTCGTCGTAAGGAGGCGACATCAAGTACTACCGAAGGAGAAACCTGTCATCCCCTACATACTACACATGGTTGTGATGACAAATGCATAACGAATATCAGGCATCAAAGGTCTAAAACAGTGTTGCGTGATTCGATTTACGTTGATACAAGAACGTTATATTCCTGATGAGCCCTTTAATGGTGGGAGATATTTTAGACTTAAGTCTTCCCTGTCTACTTTACTCGATCACCATACTGTGTCTTGATCGATGGTGACCTGATTACTTTCCTGATTGAATAGGAGACATCATGACAGGTGCCACATGTGGGACAGGAAACATTCACCCTGGACATATGATGTTTTGCCGGTTGTGGGGGTTCATGATGTATTCCCTTCTGTTTTGGTGTATGTTGTTTTCTTATGTATCGATATTGACTTCGGATTAGTACCTGTGGGTTGCTATTGTAGTATATTTTGTCCTTGTGTGTTGAAGTTGTAGTATATATTGGCCTTGTGTGTTGACGTTGAAGTATATTGTGTCCTTGTGTGTTGACGTTGTGGTATATTTTGTCCTTGTGTATTAACATTGACGTAAATTTTGTCTTTGTGTGTAAACATTGTGGTATAAAGTGTGTCCTTGTTTGCTTACGTTGTTTTTGTGTGTTTATGTTTTGGTATATTGTGTACCTGTGTGTTGACGATGTAGTGTTTTTGTCCTTGTGTGCTGACATTGTGGTACATTTTGCCCTGGTGGCTTGAAACGGTGATATATTTTGACCGTATTTGTTGACGACATAGTGTATGCTGTGTTGTCATTGTTCATAATATTTGTGCCTGTGCGTTGACGCTCATTCATTTATAACTTTATTTCGTCAAAAGTATTAAAGTGTGGAACATGTATGAAAACATGGGTACACGTGAGATAAAAATAAAATGTGCAACGAAAATAGACATACAATTTTCAATTGAAGTAAATATCAATTCAAAGGCACAACTCGTTAAATAATAGGCAAGCTAATAAGTCGTAGATAGACAACTACAACAGTATCATTAAAGCTTACATTCACCTGAAAGTTATAGGTAATCTTTAATAAATAAAGTAAGTGATTTGACATCGTCACGAAAGACATCAGAAATCGCAGTGCTTGGAGCGCAAAGTAGAGCAGCAAAACGGATCCTCTATCTTCCTGTTTGAACGGCACCTTAACATGCACGATTTATTTATTTTCCAATTACTACAAATACACATATCGTTATCATCATTTATTTTGAGTGGAATAGTTTATTGAGTTCTCATATACAGATTATTCATAACAGACATGTAACAATGTTCTTTCTATCAGTTTTATCTCAACAGGACGTACCGTATACCTTTATTGTCCTTTAATAAATAAAAGTTCATACATTATCTTAATCAGCGTTTTTAAATTCTTGAGTATTAACATCAAAGAGAGGTAAATTATTAAAAAATGAAATAGGTAGAATACGATTAAATCATTAGTACAAAGACACATATTTCAAATATTTTATTGTGTAAAAAGCAGCTATTTGCTCACATTTAAAATTCGCAAATATTATGTGTTTTTTTAATCAGAGTCACGTAATTCAGAAATACATTTCAACATTTAAATATTTACGATATTAATGCATTTGTTCTAAGATAACTCCATCTCAAGCAATATACTTGTTTTGTCTTGAACATTGAAATCTTTCTATACAATCGGACAACGATAGCATATCAAGCAAAAACGGATTTTGAGAATCTCAATTAGGTTTCCTAACGAAAATCAATATTTTTAACTCAACTAAGAATTAGCATTGCTATCAACAAGCACTATTTAATTTTTACACTAAGAAAGTATCCTTGTATCATTAAAACAAATTGTTAGTTAGTTGTATTTCTATCCAAACACTTTAAACCTAACGCAAATAAAATAAATCAAAACCAATCATTTTAAATATAAACATAAGTTTAAAATTTATTAACAAAACCCTGTCAATTGTTGTGTAATATACGGTAAAATTGTGTTCACCATACCATTGTTTTCGAACATATATATTTTTTATTCATTAGACTAACTTATAGGGCATTCATTTCATTTTCAATAACTCATTTGTTTTACTGACTGTATCATAAACAGACACGTGACATATTGGAATGTTTGTGTGTCAATGTGTGTATTTGTGTGTGTTAAATCAAATATACCCCCACCCTTTAATGATCACAGTATAACCCTTTGAAATGTCATCATAAATCGTATCCCTGTCAATGAAGCGGGCTAATTGACGCTAATAGCTTTAAAGAGGCGTAAGTCCGGGGTTATCGGGACGAGAATCTGGCACCTGGTTGTGGCCGATATAGGCCCCTTGATCGTTGGACAAGACATAGTCCAGTTCCGTTCCATTGTCTACTGTGTTAGGGACATAAAAATAAACATTGCCTTGGTAAAAAGTCCATGGAATTTTTTGAGCTTACAACAGGTATGCCGTTTTTCAAAGTGTGATAATCGAATGAAACAAAACTTTATATCATATTAATTCCGAGTGGCCATTTGTTCGGATCATTGGTGTTAATTTTAAACTGGCTTAATATCAAGTGGCCTAATACAAGTTTGTTCACCCCCACCTTTCATCTCCCCTACCTTACATAAACCTTTGAACTACCCCCACCTCACACCACCACTTGTCCTGATCAACGGTGAACTTAAGTTTTCAGAAGACTGTTTAGTGTGGTTGTGCTTTGACTATTGTGTTATTTGCTTAAGTTTCAATATACATGTATCATATTTATAAAATTCCTATTCACAACTATAAAGGAAAACATGAAAATGGACACGCGTATTGTTTTTTCATTAACATTTCATTTTTTAAATTCATGATAAATATTTGGACAAATAAATTATCTTAATATGAAGAAGTAAGGAAATAGTTAATTCACTTACAAATGAAAAAGTCTCAATTTATTATTTTATCGAGACATCGGATCCAAATCCTCAAATATCGGTCTTCCCAAACTAGTTTATCCACACATTATTTCCCATTTTACCCCCTCTCCTTTACAGAGCAAGGCGTATATACAGGTGTTACAATGTTAATCGTGTAGAAGTCTTGAGCTTCAATTCTTACGTACATTGGAGAAGAAAAACGCAATCGCAATTCAAAACTTATTTCGGGAATGTTATTGAGTCAAAATTGAGCAATAAACAAGTATCTACCCTTTCGCGAGGTAAGAATATCGTAAAAGCATATCTTGTGATAAGTACAACCAGGAAAACAGGTTTTGGATTAAGTCATGTCATTCGCTGTAGCTGATACAATCATTTATTTGGTGAAGATCATTATTTGGAGGCCAAGAGTTGTAACTACGTTTTCGTTACAAATAAAATCAGTTATACATATTGTATGGACAGTATGTTTATATAGTTCTAATAAAACTGTTTTTTAATTTGCTTCAGTATATTAAAAATGAATTGCAAAAATATTATTAATTTTTGTTTACAAGTGTTTTGCAGAGTAAGTATGTGAAATGACTAATAAGGTTTTCAAGATGAAACTGCGTAAAATGCAACCATCTGTTATGATAAAAATTATATCAGTTTTTCAAGTTATTGTTTATATATAATTGACTTCGTACTGTAGTTTATTTTTAATTTTCACTGACAAGGTCTTGAACAGGAGCAATGGAGATATCAAAACGAAGGAAAGACAGCATTAGAAACCACGGATGTACCAAAAACAAAATGGTAGACAGCAACAGAACAGGAGCAAGGGAAATAGCCAAAATAAAAAGTATCATGAACACAAACATAAAAACGAAAGCGAAAACACGTAGTCCGCAAGCGTTTCCTCCACCAAATGTGACACCCGTCACATCAATGTACATTTCTATGTTACAAACGTTTCGGAATCTGAAGTGACAGATTCATAGTTATTATACGGACGTTCAGTAATGTATACTATTTAGGTATGTTTTTTCAATATATTATTGATGTATACGATGATTTATGAAACTGCATCGCCATGCATCATTTATGTTATCGTCATTACTTGATATTAAGTATTAAGTACTCATGAACCGATGATGCGCCACATTATTAAACTTCCGGAACTCGTCCAGATTCGTCGTTTACTCAGCTACAAATCCTAGCGGTTCCGGGTAATTATTTGAATATTTTTCTATAATACCGGTTAATTAATAAGAAAATGTATTTTTTATGACACACAAATAACATACAAACACATTACAAATCGTCACGATAACATGATTGGACCAATGTATGATACATAACGACTAGTGTCCTGATTTGTGCCCCCTGCCGTATGATTGTATGCATATGGATTTAACATAACTATATATAAAAATAAGAAATTCCAAGTTAACTTCAATTTTTTATATTCAAAGTCATAGATATTGAAATTTGTAAATGTTTGTTTCAAGATAAATTAAATGCATTAAACGAAATTAGAAATAAGGACACATAGAGAGACGGGAGCGCCACTAGGATTATTTCCGATAATTCATGGGATGTTGCGGTATACACGGTTAGCATGTTAAATTTACACTTCAGATATTCTGCAGTTTACAATCACTAAAATTAAAGCAATAATATTATGACATCAAATCAGATTATGAACAACATTATCTGTATTTAATGAGCAGGTCATTAAATGTTGATGGATTTAGAGTTAACCGAAATGTAAGAAGTTGTTAAAAGTTTTGAGGTAAATTATTAATCAAATCTATTAGTTTTAACTGGATGATTTAATAAGGACAGTCAACATTGTATTTCATTATCATTGACATCATCTCGTGTCCCCCCTATGTATATCATCATCCCAATGTTTACTGACAACATCCTGAGGTTAATGCAGTCAGTTGGTATGTACCTTATTACTTTGACATCTTATTCACACTGTTAATGCTTAGTGGTTGAGTTATAGTGAGTGCAGAAGGCTAGTCAGGATTTCCCGTGGACACTGGGGAATACCTATATTCATACGAAAAATGTCCAGGAATATTGTGACAAATACATAGGTTTAAAAGGAAAGGTTAAATCTCCGGAAATCCCAGGGATGTAGGATTGTTATTTATAAGTTAAGTATACAATTAACATTATCAGAAAGGATTCTTGATCTCATTAACATTTATGTTGTTTACATGTGGAGGTGTCCATGCTACTGCCGGAGGGAATAAGGCTGAGTAATGTTCATTATCGTCATCATCTGTTTAAAGATGCGTTCCCGCTAAGTTTTTTAGGGATTTCAAGACATACATTTTTAGTGTTAAAATCTGTGAAAAACTAAGAGACAACACACATCAATATGCTAGGATGAATACATCTCGTTACGTTTGGGATACTCTCAAAATCTAAAAATATGTGTTGCAATAAAATTGATTAAAACTATACTGGGCAACCGCATTCTCTTTGACAGACTGCTGTTAGATTACATAATGCATTACAATATAAACTCCTACTCCATTTCACTATCAACAGAATGACAAAATAATAAGAATTAGTGGGTGGGTGAAATGAATCGTTTAGATATGGAATAAATTACTGTTTTTCCTGATAATACATTTTGACGACAATAAATGGCCGTCGGCTGTCAACATATACAAAGCGGAGGTATTTATTTGATGCCGCCTAACTGGAATACAGTCATGCTTATTTTAATGTAATGAAGGGAAATATGCATGGCATATTAAAAATATGACAAATGATGAAATTTATACAAAAACATTTCTGATGGAAAATGGAATAGTTTCTAAAATATCTATATCCTAGAAGTTTCGTTAAGCGATCACTTTGACGTATTCCTGATGTGTCGCAGAAGCTAACTTAACTGTTCAATATATATGCATATTTCTAACAACCACAGACAGGCAATCCTATCCGACATATCAAATGGCTTTACGTAGAAATAGGACATGTTTTCAGTTCAAAAAGTATGGAAAGCCTTATGGACGAATTAGACTACCATGTTTCCCTTTGAGGTAATAAAAAAGCATACCACATGTAGTGTTTTCCGCAATGAAAGAATTCAAGTACAATACCAATTTAATAAATAACATTTTCGTAAACTTATTAGACATCTTTTAAGTGCAAAAACAAATGGGGTTTTCAAAGTGTATAGCGAGCGATTGAACACAAAACTATTGACAAGAAGGCATATAATCTTTTAAAAAGGAGCTCTTTTGACATGACTTAAAGGTAGAATATTTGCCATTATATTGCTGGTTTTCGTTTACGGTATTTCAGTATGACATATATCTAATAAACAATTTTATTTCATTAATCATAGAATTATATGTTTTGACAAGAATCCCGATTTATGCTTCTTATCTTTTTTGTAGTAATGTCTTTCAGCTAACATACAAACGTACTTAAGGTTCCAAAAGATTCCGATTGCCACCTTATAAGCCAATTGTTTCCATGCTTTTCAAATGCAAGCAAACGCAACAACATCTGACCTTTTAGATGACCTTTTAGATGACCTTATATTAACTTCCTATTCAGCATGTTCCTCTTCTTCATCTTCATAACACTATGTTCCAGTTGATTAAGTAGTGTCAGACGATCCATTTGTTCCCCAAACTAAAAAGCTATGAAGGTTTTCCATAAAGAGTAAAAAATGACGAATGACTCATATCGTCATTTGGCAAGTGACTTTCACGGTACCGACGGATTCTGTTGAAGAGTAAGACTATGTTATGCAATTGGCAAAACGAATCACATGACCGTATTTCTTTAACCTTGATGCTCAAAATGCATGTAACGCTCAGTATGTTAAGTATGAGATCGTATCGATAGACAGCATGCCCTGCTTGTAAAGATAACTAGGCTTGCTCACTTAATAACCTAGAAATCTTTATTAATGCAGTTTTTCGAAAGACGTTTATGGAGAGGATGCTCAGGATTGATCTAAAGACATTTTGAAGGTAGGGTCAACGCTTATGGAGATTTAACATTAGCGTCGGCCCACGCTTGGAATTTCAAAACAAGATAAATCCAAAAAGGTATGGGTATAGGAAGCTTAAATCAGTAACAGTTAGTTTCAGAATTCATTTGATGATAAAGGGACCTCATTGACTTACAACTGTGTAGGTGTTAAAGGTGCAGTAATACAATTCCTCACAGAGCATTTAAATTACACAATTACGATAAAATCATATCATCATCGTGTGCAACGTATTTCAACAGTTATTTTGATACCGAATATTACACTATTTCAATAAAGGATTGTTCTTTTTATTTCAGATTTAAGCAGAAAAGTATGTGAAATTTCATTTCTAATGAGAAAATTTCCATTTTTGACACGTTAATTTATATACTTCTAAAACTAGTCTATTTTTCTTACTTGTTGAAACGTTGGCTACCAATAATATCTTTCGACATCAGGAATTTCAAAAAAATTGACAACCGGTAAATTTGTTATATAACACTTTTGGTTCAAAAAAAGAAAAAAAAAAAACTTTCCTTCCACATTTCCTTTAACTTGTGTTTCTTCATGACTAAAGGTCATTGGGTCTTGATATATGGCAAGTAGGTTGTTCGTGTAAATGAGCTTAAGTGTTGTAAACGTTGATAACCTTGACCTTCGTTCAAGGTCACAAAACTCAAATGTGCTGAAATAAAAAGAATTGTATGGGGAGTCAGACAAGGATATCTTTCCTTGCTTTATTTGTTTAGAGTTAACAATATAAAATAGTGTAATACCCCTTCATATTTTGTTTAATGAAAGGGCAAAAGGCAAAACAAATAATCACTAGAACTGTAAGCCAAATACCACCGCTCCTATATAAACCAGAACTGTAAGCTTAAAGCTAACTAAGCATTGCAAATTAAGCCATGGTCTCCCACCAGTAATTATTTATGTATATCTGTCACTGACAAACTTCTTGTACTCCCTCCCCATGCCAAAACATACTTTCATACAAAATCTTGTTAGACTAGATTACCTAGTTTTGCTGAAATCGTTCTAGTAGTCAAGGAAGAGTTGTCAAGACAAAGATTCTTAACAAAGGGCCATAACTCCTTAAAAATGCTAGCGCGCATTATGTTGTTTGCTTGCAAAGCTGTGTCATTCAAATAGATCAAAAATACCATACAAAAACAGTTCAATGCTTCAGTATCTACATATGGCTAAAGAATAAAAGAAATCAAATTGGGGGCCAAATGTTGACTCCACCTTTTCAAAATCCACATTTCGTTAATTCTATTTCTGGAGTATGCGGTGTCATGATTCGTTCGTGATTTAGTGTTACAGTGCATAGGAAGAAGTCGTTTGGATAATGGCTTTGCTAGGCAATAACAATTAACGAGCGATAAAACGTTGTTTACATAGATTTTTATGAAGTTTTGGAATCCAAACAATCGATACAGGGCCATATCCTTAATATCTATCGATCCTCGAAAGGATTATAAAAGATACGTTATTAGCTAGTTGTCAACTTTCGAAAATTTATAAAATGTATAGGTAGTGTTTCCTTTGTTTCCAAGCAAGCCTAGTTGTTTTTTACAAAATAAATAGATGTTATGGTGTTTGCAGACAGGGATTACGTTATTTGCAGCTTTGTCTACCGTAACAACTATAGAATTGATTGAAATCCTGATTAACAATATCAAAATTGTCTCAAGTTTTAACACATTTGTTTTCGATGGCCTTGACAGTAGTAAAAGTAATTTATTTCAGGTAAACATGACGTAGCCCTTAACACTAGCATTCTACCGACCACAGATAATTACATCATACCGTATGAGCGTTTAGAATAAGTCGTTTGTATGGCAAGCAAACTTAACATTTATTCAAGGAGCAATGTCGATCCTGTATTTCGAAAAAAAATATAAGATATCTTATATAGCATATGAGATATCTTATATACTATATAAGATATCTTATATCGTATATAAGATATCTCATATAGTATATGAGATACCTTATATAGTATATGAGATATCTTATATAATATATAAGATATCTTATATACTATATGAGATATCTTATATAGAAATTAAATGAGATGTTATATAAGATATCTTATATCGTATATAGGATATCTCATTTAATTTTCTATATAAGATATCTTATATAATATATAAGATATCTCATATAGCTTTATAAGATATCTTATATATTAAAGTCTCGTTACTAAATAAGATATCTTATATAGGAACGAGATTTTAACAAAATGTCGAAAATGAAGTCTCCCCGTCCGGAATATCTCGAGGATCTACGTAGGGACAATAGGCTTGTTGTAACAACACGTGTTCCTGTCGCCGCCATTATGTCTGAGCCCACTTCAAGAGTGCGGGAAATGGCAGCCTCTGCTTTTGCCGCTATAAGAGAGACAAGGCCAGCTAGGACTAGGGAAAATACAGCAGATTCCATCTATGAAAGGACAATGCAATCCTGAATGTGCTCCGAATGATTCTCGAGGGAGAAATAAGTTTCTGGTTTTTAATGCCACGAAATTTCATTCTATATCAGATATCTTATATAGCAACGTGATTTCAATTATATAAGATACCTTATATAATATATGAGATATCTTATATATTATATGAGATATCTTATATAGAAAATTAAATGAGATATCTTATATGCGATATAAGATATCTTATAAAGTATATATGATATCTTGTATAAGATATCTCATTTAATTTCTATATGAGATATCTTATATATTATATAAGATATCTTATATATTATATAATATATCTCATATCGTATATAAGATATCTCATATCGTATATAAGATATCTTATATCGCATATAAGATATCTTATATCTTATATAAGATATCTCATATATATATATAAGAAATCTTTATTGTATATGAGATATCTTATATAATTATATAAGATATCTTATATAATTCGATGAAATACAGGATCGACATTGCTCCTTGAATAAATTTTAAGTTGACTTGCCATACGTTTGAAGCTTTTACAATTTTGATCAAAGTGTACTTGAACGGCTCAAAGGAAGCAAAGACAGAACTGTACACATTATAAAACTTCTGGATCACAATTCATCTCCATAAGACCCTCCAATCTTCCCGGCATTGCTTGTTTATGTATAAGATCAAAATTCGATAAGGAATAGCATCCTTCCACAAAAGATATACACAATTTCCATGCTAAACATATTAACTCGATTGCAGACTTGACAAAACACGTTCTCAATCGGCTTCAAAATACCGAGTACTGCATCAGCTTTGTCACCAATCTCTGTGTGTCGTTAAACATTGACATTTACACCGGAACAGATCAATACTGATTACGAGACAGGGCGGGGAGGATCACGCGCATACAATCACGAGACACGTTCTTGGCTGACCCCATTTCAGAACCTGACCCCGGGAAAAAGTATGTAATGTTTAAATTAGCCCATGTATTTTCCATATTACTTGATCATGTAATACATATCCTTTCCAATTATCTTAGACTTAGTTTTGCAATACCGAATACATTTCCAGACCTCATGTGACGCAGTCATTATGAAAATTAAATAGATTACGGAACGTATGTATATAAAAAAAATGTCTTCGGAGCAATTTACTACGGTTGTGTATTATACTACAGCAAAATGAGTTTAACTGGCAACGCGGAGCGGAGCCAGTGAATGCGGATATTGGCGACGATAAAATCACGAACAAACGATGCAAATCTCAACATACAGTAGGGCTGTTTCTATTCTAATTTACTTTCAATTTTATTGACGCTCGAACTGGTTTATGCATTGATGATAGACTAAACAGGGCCTAGCAGCCACCATTGCATTGCCAAGCAAGATCCCGAGTCTGGTCATGGGTTAGCTTAAGATAGCCGCCAAGGTGGCCCTTCCCTTGTAAATAACCTGACATTATCTGCGGCAATACAGCGACATTAACAGGGTTCGTATCAGTCACTACGAAAATTCGCTATTGTCGTTACTATAAGAAGATGTCTCGCAGCCACGGTTTCCTCAGTTTATGACGACATGTCAAATAACGAGACTGTTATAGAATCTACCGACTGTAATCAGATTCCCATACAATCAACAAATAAAATCACGTCTGGATTCTTCACAAAATGAGCAAAGAAGTTCGAATTAACTTCCAAAAATAACTCCCTCGTGGAGGGCAAGGTCGGATTTTCGGTGTTCACTGTATTGATCCATGCGCCAAATTTGTTCCGGAGAAAAACCGAAACCATTTCAAATCTAACTTACTAATTCCCCCGCTCCTATATAAACCAGAACTGTAAGCTTAAGGCTAACTAAGCATTGCAAATTAATCCTTGGTCTCCCACCAGTTCTATTGATAGACTTAAATCCCCCTATAGACATATCATACGCAATTGTATTGATACTGAGTTGTGAAATAAAATTGAAGTGTTTGTTAAAATTTCAAAATACTACTTTGTTTGCCAATCAGCACGCGACAACACGCTGTTCCAACTATTGAACGAATTTGTGTGGACTGTCGATAAGGCGGGAATTTTAAATTTTAAATATAAATTTTAAGTTAACAAAGAACATAAGAGGCAGAGATAACGTAAATATAAGTATTGAACTGTTTTTGTATGGTTTTTATGATCTATTTGAATGACACAGCTTTGCAAGCAAACAAATCATAATGCGCGCTAGTATTTAAGATTTCAAGGTCTCTATTTAAAGCGCAGTAGATCGTCGGACGGATAGGTAATAACGTCATAGTATGAGGGGTCGTTTAAATTTAGTAATGTCAGTACTGCACAGGTAGCAAAACTTGTATCAAGTCTAGACTGCAAGAAATCTACTGGGATGGACGGAATTTCTGCCAAAATGCTAAAAGCAGGATCCGAGGCCCTAAGCATCACCGCCATCTTACACAATCTTCTACTGGAGAAGATGCGAGCCTATAGGCTGGATGAGACTGCAGTCAGTTTCGTTGGTAGCTACCTCAGTGGCAGACAGCAGCGGATTAGACTTGGCCCCGATGTCGGCGAAAGGAAGCTACTGAGGAAGGGAGTCCCCCAGGGGTCTATTGTCGGCCCACTGATTTTTAACATTTTTCCTATCGACATTTTTACGTTTCTAAAAGACTGCGATTTGTACAATTATGCTGATGACAATACCCTTTCATATATCAGCAAGTGTTCTTCAAACCTTAAACTTACTCTAGAAAAAAGAAAGCAAATTTTTACTAAACTGGTTTTCAGTAAATGGTATGAAAGCAAATCCTAGCAAATTTCAGGCCATATGTATAGGGAAACAACATTAAATCCTTTTCTATTGGAGACCAGGTAATTGAATGTAAAAAAGTGTGACTCTGCTAGGTGTGGAGATTGACTCTTTATTGAAATTTGACGACCATGTATCTTAGATCTGTAGAAAGGCCTCCAAACAATAAGATATTTTGAAAAGAATTGGAAATAGTCTTACCAAAAAAGGAAAGATCACCATTTTTAAATCTTTTATTTCATCTAATTTTCATTACTGCCCCCTAGCCTGGCATTTTTGTAGCCTGAGCAACACTCGAAAGATGGAAAAGATACAGGAAAGGGCTCTGCGTTTTATTGAAAACGATTTTACCTCACCTGTGTTAGATATTTTACGCAGAAACAACCTCACATTTTTACACTTTGTTAGAATGAAGACTATGGCTACAGAAGTCTTTAACATTTTAAATGGGTTAGCTCCAGAATTTTTAAATTATTTGATTGTTAAATATAATGTTGAATATAAATGTTGAATAAAATTTCAGGCAAGAGAACACCATTCAGGTACCAAGAGTTAAAACAACAAGGTATGAAAAAAGTCTTTTCGTTTTGAGGCTGCCCAAGTGTGGAACAGTTTGCCGAATGAACTGAGGAAAGTAGAAAATGTCCAGAGCTTTCGCAGACTGCTGCACACTTGGGACGGCCAGTTGTGTTCCTGCGCCATATGTAACTAGTCTTGCATGTTTGTTCCAACCTTTATTTATCATTTTTATACTTAGTTTTTTACCATGTCTTGTGATACCATGCTTCTATGCTTTTAATTCCTTTCATTTTTTATTTATTTTTTTGCTTAGTGCTCTTACTTCGCATTGTATGACTTACTCAATGCTTTTCAAATCATCTTTTAATTTATGCTATATTAGCATATATTCGGTAAATTTTTAACTCATGCCATATTGACATTTATGTATATACTGAACCATGGTTTCTTAGTTTGTGAGCATGTGGCATGAATCTTTTGTGCAGCATCAATTTTAATATAGATTTATATATATACTTTGTTCTGTACGTGCCAAGTTTGTTTTTAATTACTGCATGCTGTGATTTAAATTTGTTCTTGTCTGCTTGCTATATGCCTGTTGTTTTCTGCATGTTGTCTTATATATCCTGTTTTATACCTTTGTTTTAATAGCGCTACTGTACAGAACTAATTATATATATGTACGGTGACAAGGCCCTGGCATCTTTAAACATTTCAGCTATGCGCATGTTTTCATGCATTTCCGGTATTGCAGCTCAGCTGTTTCCGGTGTTTAGACAACGTGGGACATTTAACGAAGATGGACAAGATACAGAATGGCTGGTTCAGTGAGATGAGTGAATTATGGCCAGGCCAGGCGATGTCACTTCAAGTGGAGTCTGTACTTTTTGATGAGAAATCAAAATATCAAGATGTTCTTGTATTTAAAAGGTACGTTCACTTAGAAAGTGCCATCGGCTAACCAGGGTTCTAAACATCATTATAATACTGTTATCTTGCCACGTGTTATTCTAATTTTGTTTCAAAACTTGTGTATTGTCTTTGATTTCTTTGAGACGTTATGTTAGTTCTAAATACGACACATACATGAATTTGATGTACAGCGATCTGATCTCATCTTAAGGACTTCCCACCCTTCGTAATACACATGTTTTTCTTGTCGTATTTTTCGTGTCGTCATTACCGTATTGAGTATAGGCATTCCATTACCGTTGTATAAATTATAGTAAAACCGGGTAAACAATAGTACACATGCGTGACGATGATATGTCAACACACGATATGGAGACTTAACTGGGAAATGTGTAATCGTACTTCAGAAATAAAGCTTATGATACAAAGACATTAATTAACTCACGAGAAGACACTGCATAAGATAAGACGACTTCAAGAAGGTCGTATATGAGGCGCATGGAATACAGACTGATGCGTTTTGTTTACCAACCTCACCATAACGTATCACGTACTAACAGTAGTTCAAAAGCTCTCGGTCGCTACAACTTTTATTGTCGAGCGAGTTACGCTCTGTCAGATAAATCTTTTAACAAACACGTGATAACGGCTACCATGCGATAGCCTATGATTACTTATGTACCTGACATGTAAATAAGCAAGCTATTGAACGGTAAAGGGTTTTTTCGCCCTGATTCCCGTTCGCGTTAAGGGTTGGTTCGCCCGAGGTTGTTTCGCCCTAAAATAATTTTTTTAGTTTATATATTTAAATATCAGTTATTACATTAGCGTATACCTATTGATAACTTTCTATATTGTTGTTAGATATATTTCATTTAGAAAAATACACAACTGTGTGAGTGCGGAGTCAGCTTTTCACAGCTGCCATTTGTCACACTCGCTTAAAAACAACACAAACACATGCTTTTTATAAAATTCATTTTAGTTTAATGGAAGACTAAGAAGACTAATTTGTGACTTAAAACAACTAAAATTGAAATGAAAATATCAAACAATGTTTCCCACTTAAATTTTTGTTTTAGGGCGAAACACCCTAGGGTGAACGGGATTTCGGGCGAAACAACCCGGAACGCTATGGAACGATGTCCAAAGTGTACATGATTGAGAGTAATTTTGTTCCATAAAAGAACAGTAAATTGACAATTAAATATAGGAATTTAATTCATTCGTTTTTGGTACAGTAAAGAAAATAAGTGTCATTGTAAAAATTCTATCCCTCTGCAAAAAGTTCCATTTTTTTCAAGGTAGACAACTCTCATCAGGATCAAAATTATTGTAAAATGTAAAATAAATGAGTTATAAAGACTGTGTTTATTTGGTTCTATTGTTCACTGTATGAAACTATGTGTACTGTTTGCTTATAGCTTGTATTTAGTAACTTTTTTCCAAACGATTTCAATAAAAACGCTTTTTGTAACATGTTGTAGATATTTTATGATAATTAAAATATTTGTAGGGTTGATTAGCAATGTTTCTTTTCATTTTTTTATTGTTGTTATAGTTTCGAACAATGCCACATGCTCAAAAAATGTGAAAGTGTTGAATTTGACAAAAAAAATATCTGGGTTTTTTACCAAACAATCCCCAGTTTATCAGAATGGTTAGAATTTCATAAAATCATCTCTACATAGTGACATCAACATTATGTGAAACTTTCATTAAATTCTGCTGGCTAAGTGCAAAAGGGTAGAGCCTCCTTAAAGAAGAAGGGGCATGAGGTTGATTAGTCTAAAAGAAACATATGAAAACATGCAACATCATCGCATGCTCCGTAATTCTAACCTGTCGCCTGTTCTGATCCAGAAACAGGCGACCGATCAGAATTTTGGAGCTTGCATATTTGGTAAGTTTAAGCAGACTAGAGGTTGATGGCCTACGTACTGAACCAGGTAAATCTGACTTACAAAATATACTAGCGGAAAAAAGAAACTGTGCATGCCTAAAATGTGTTATAAAAATAAATGTGTATGATGTAGAACAACAAGGTTTTCAGGGACAATTTATTTGTTATTTATTAACAGTTGCATTCAATTTCCACGTTATGGAATAAATAAGTTCCGCGTAGGAGTGACGTAAACACAGCAGGGGTCAATACTGAGTTCACAAAGTTAATACCTCGTATATCAGACGGTTCAAGAATGCAATTGGGATGGCATTCCAGATCTGTACCAACGCTGCAGGCAAATCAGCCAACAGCAGGCCAGGGCAACACATCAACGTTCTGAAGGGCCAGAAAGTCCATAGCGACACAAGCTGTGTGTGGGCTGGCGTTGTCCTGCTGTAGCTTAGTGTGACGTTGCTGCCCTTGCACGAATGGAACGACGTGGGTCCGGAGGATCTCATCACGGTAACGTAGCGCGTTCAAATTCCCGTTAACAACCACCTGAGGCATTCCCCGTTGGCTGTGATGCCGCCCCAATTCATAACGCTGCATCCGCTGAAAGAAAGTCGTTGTACCACACATGCGTCACGGAAACGTTCCCAACGCGACGATACACTCTGGAACGGCCGTCACTACTATCCAGGTGGACTCGCCACTCGTCCGTAAACAAAATGCCTGCCCAATCCCGTTGAGTAAATCGCAGATGCCTTCTGCACCAGTCCAGACGTGCTACAAGATGACATGGCAGAAGAACTGGGCGGATTGAAGGACGTCGCGGACAGATAGCTCGTTCACGCAATCAGTTCCGTACAGTTCTCGGGCTTATTGGTAGCAACCCAGGAATTGTCCGTGCAGTCAAACTTGCCATTTGGAAGTGATTGCTCAAATGGACAAGCTGAATATGGTTGTCCTGTTGATGTGACGAAACATGTGGACGTCCCGAACGAGGTCGATCGCCGACGTGGCCAAACTGTTGATGTCGTCTCCACAAATCCCGGATTGTGTTTCGATGGACATGAAAACGTGTAGAGACAACAGCTTGGCCCATACCAGCTTGAAGCATACCAATAATCCGGAGGGGGTCATTTTCATTGAGCCTCAGCATAGCATTAATCATAAATTAAAACGTTATAATGCTGTTTTTACTATTCACTGGTCTCAACAGAGTGACCCAACAGTTGAAAAATAAACTTTCATTGTCGAATTGGATGGCTGGACGATATATATGTGCAAACTGGTCAACGCCTATAGAGAGCAAACTGCACGGGAAAAACTGTCAATGATACACGGATAGTGTGTATGTGTCATACTCGGTCATGTGTATGAATTTTCATGTATATACAGTTGGTAATACATGTTCTATAACCATTCTCTGCATGCACAGTTTCTTTTTTCCGCTAGTATATGTAAGTTTTTGTGATAATTCATAAAATTAAGTGTAACAGGAGAAAGAGAAAATGAAACAGCCAGACTGGGGTTGGAACCCAGGACCCTCCAAACTCTAGACGGATATTCTACCAATTCAGCTACCTAGTCGCTGACGATCGACTTAGTCCAGTTCCGCTTCATTCCTCCTCCTTTTCCAGAGTTTTCGCCCCCAACAACTATTTACAACTCAAGATTGGGTATCCCCTTGCTAAGCGTACTGCCAATGCTTGAAACAAGGGTTGGTAAGCTAGCCAATTCTGTAACAGGAAAAAGAGAAAATGTAACGGCCAGACTGGGGTTCACCCCTGGACCCTCCAAACTCTAGACGGTTGCTCTACCAATTGAGCTACCTGGTCGCCGACGATCGACCTAGTCCAGTTCCGCTACATATGTGATGACATTATGATACTGAACTAAAGCCAAGTCATATAATCAAATGATGTTCATAAAAAAAGTGGACATGTAGGATACTTTGTACAGAGATAGCGGAAACTTGTTTCTGTTTTAAGACTTGGGTACTGTAAGGGGCCACCGGCAAATAAGGCTATATAGGTAGATTTGGTTATATAGTCAAATATGACTATACTTATATAAGAGAAATGTAAACAAACAAGCTGATACTTGAATTTTTTATCTTGTGCACATTGTTGTTGACCAAACAGGTGAGCCGGTGAAATTAAACCTTATTGTCTAATTACACAACTTCATTGATTTGGTGAATTTCCATCATTGCATTTTTGTCCTGTCAACATTTCTCCCTTATTAGCATAAAACTAAAACGCATGTCTTTTTAGTATGGTGTAAACAATGTCTTCCCGAAGATAAGCTTCCCTAAAATGCAGATTCCCACCTCAGACGTGCTTTCGGAAGATACTAGTCATAGGAAAGATAACCTGCAGTGAAAGTTGTCTGTGTGCCAAGAGGGAGTGACATATTTGGTGTTTTGGTACAGAAATTGTTACTAGTCCTGTCCTACTGTCAGATTCAGGTGGTGAAAGATGCTACAGGTAGTGCCAACAATAAAAAAAACAATTTTCAAATTGAGCTTTTAGATAAAAAATATTTTGTTGCATCAACTCGCCTGTTTGTTTGTCAAATACCTGAGACTATAACTTTTTTAATATTTCTATGCATTGTAATATATAATAACAAAACACAACTATAGCTATTTATGCCATAACATGTACTCTGCAATATATACAGTATATATATTTTTTCTATTTCAGCAAAACTTACGGAAATGTTCTAGTGCTAGATGGGGTTATACAGTGCACAGAAAGAGATGAATTTTCATATCAAGAGATGCTGGCTCATCTGCCTCTAAACTCTCACCCTAACCCAAGGAAGGTGAGTGGATTCTATGACCTTAATAAACCTTCTCATATCGAAGTTATGCCCTGTTTTGTATTGAAAAACAAAACTGTACTTTTCACAATTGCCATGGACACATTTAAATCATATGAAAAGTATTCACCCCTGCCCCAGCTGACTTATAACTGGTGATTATCAAGGAACAGGAAATATTGTATTTGCAATAAAACCTGTCTAATCTGATACCCTGTAAGACACACATTATTGGTTACATTACAACAGGATGTCAGAATATGGAGGCCTTATTTGGCTATTTGGTAGTTTTTGTAAGAAATGTGGTTGCAGGCTATCATTAAGCTGATTAAACAGGATATTTGAATATTCAGGAGTCGGATAAGACAGGATGTCTAAATATTAAGGTGTTGTGTTGGACATATTTCACTGTACACTATTGTATTTGCAAAAGATGAACATGTTCTAAAATGACAGAACTTGTTCTTTTTGGTGTGTCAACATGAATTCAGAATTAAACCACAGTATTAAAAATTGAGTATTTTATTATTTTTCACAGTGGAAGATGTTTACACCTATTACGTTTTGTTCATCTTGGGCCATTTTTTATATTGGAATATTTGTGTGAAATATTCGATAGCTGCATTTCGGAACTATGAAGATGTCATTTGTTTTGTAGCTTGCTAGGATAGAAGGATTAAATGACTACTGTCCTACCTGATCCTAGGTATCTCAGATGTATTCAGTTAATTATTTTGACCCACTTTCCATCAAGGTCACTGAGGTCAAATGTGTTAAATTATATCATATTCACAACCATGAGACCTAGAATAATGAAATTTGACAAGTGGTTGTATGACCCTTCCATGTCTTTAAATTTGTTCTTATTGTCGACCTTGGTCATCTTTTATGGTCACATGGTTCAGTTTATGTTGATAACTGTGAGAATTTTTTTCTAAAGACTAATGAGACCTAGAGATCTGCACATGAGTTTGTAGTTTATAGAGGGGACAACTGTTACAGTCAGTTCATGCATATTTATGAATTACTTTGATCCACTTAAAGTTTATTATTGATGCAGATTTCAACGTGTGGAATATTGTTATATTTTTCTATTGATTTTCAGGTGCTAATTATTGGTGGGGGAGATGGTGGGGTACTGCGAGAGGTTGTCAAACATCCAGAGGTGGTTTCAGTCGAAATGTGTGAAATTGATGAGGTAAGCCTCTTTAGTAAATTAAGTTCAAAGACATACTCACCTTATAAAATTATCAAATTGCAAATTTAAATAAAAATGACAGTGTCTGTCTATCTGTCTGTTCATCCATCCACACTTTTGTGTTCCTAATAAGTTATCTAAGAACCTTCCTGATATTCCTGCACATTAGGGTTACAGTCCCTTTCTTGGAATCCAAAAGACTGAACTTATTTTTAACTTGACATAGTGATGTACTGTGATATGTAGATATGTGTTATAGGGGTTGATATTTAACACGGCCTAGTGATGCACTGTGATATGTAGATATGTGTTATAGGGGATGATTTTTAACACGGCCTAGTGATGCACTGTGATATGAAGATATGTGCTATAGGGGTTGATGTTTAAATCAACATAGTGATGCACTGTGATATGTAGATATGTGCTATAGGGGTTGATGTTTAACTTGGCCTAGTGATGCACTGTGATATGTAGATATGTGCTATAGGGTTGATGTTTAACTCGACATAGTGATGTACTGTGATATGTAGATATGTGTTATAGGGGTTGATGTTTAACTCGGCCTAGTGATGCACTGTGATATGTAGATATGTGTTATAGGGTTGATGTTTAACTCGACATAGGGATGTACTGTGATATGTAGATATGTGTTATAGGGTTGATGTTTAATTCGACATAGTGATGTACTGTGATATGTAGATATATGATATAGGGTTGATGTTTAACTCGACATAGTGATGCACTGTGATATGTAGATTTGTGCTATAGGGTTGATGTTTAACTCGACATAGTGATGAACTGTGATATGTAGATATGTGTTATAGGGGTTGATGTTTAACTCGACATAGAGATGCACTGTGATATGTAGATATGTGCTATAGGGGTTGATGTTTAACTTGGCCTAGTGATGCACTGTGATATGTAGATATGTTTTATAGGGTTGATGTTTAACTCGACATAGTGATGAACTGTGATATGTAGATATGTGTTATAGGGGTTGATATTTAACTCGACATAGTGATGTACTGTGATATGTAAATATGTGTTATAGGGGTTGATGTTTAACTTGACAAAGTGATGTACTGTGATATGTAGATATGTGCTATAGAGTTGATGTTTAACTCGACATAGTGATGCACTGTGATGTGTAGATATGTGTCATAGTGATGTACTGTGATATGTAGATATATGATATAGGGTTGATGTTTAACTCGACATAGTGATGCACTGTGATGTGTAGATATGTGTCATAGTGATGTACTGTGATATGTAGATATGTGCTATAGGGTTGATGTTTGATATTTAACTCGACATGGTGATGCACTGTGATGTGTAGAAATGTGCTATAGGGGTTGATTTTTAACTCGACATAGTGATGCACTGTGATGTGTAGATATGTGCTATAGGGGTTGATGTTTAACTTGGCCTAGTGATGCACTGTGATATGTAGATATGTGTTATAGGGGTTGATATTTAACTCGACATGGTGATGCACTGTGATGTGTAGATATGTGCTATAGGGGTTGATTTTTAACTCGACATAGTGATGCACTGTGATATGTAGATATGTGTTATAGGGGTTGATATTTAACTTGACATAGTGATGCACTGTGATGTGTAGATATGTGTTATAGGGGTTGATTTTTAACTCGACATAGTGATGCACTGTGATATGTAGATATGTGTTATAGGGGTTGATGTTTAACTAGACATAGTGATGCACTGTGAT
>NW_018407984.1:130447-251698 GCF_002113885.1 Mizuhopecten yessoensis
GTCGTGAAACGGGATGGGTCCCCCGTGAGGATTTTCAAGTTCTGTTGACCAGCCATGTCTGGGACTTGTGAGCCCCAGGCAGGTATGTCTTCAGAAACTTGAACCGAAGCATCCTTGACCGTGACACTGTCAACCGGCGCCTTGCCTCGAGTCACTTGTGCGTAAGAGGGTGTAGCAATGTCTGCACTCCCGACTATCCTCCTGGCCTCGGGGAAAGAGACACCTCGGGTATATTTAACCCGTAATATCTCCCTCTCCTGGCTCCAGGTAGGGCAGTCGCGAGAAGAGGCAGCGTGCTTCCCCTCACAGTTGACACAGCGCAGGTTGGCGATGTCACAGTCATTTTGCTCGGTGTGACCCTCACGGCCACAATACTGGCAGATCGATTTTCGTCTACATCGCTTTTCGTGATGACCGTACTTCTGACAGTTTCGGCATCGCAATGGATTTGGGATGTAGACGGAAACGTTGTACCTCTGGTATCCGATTGTTAGTATTTGGGGTAGTGTTGGCGTTGAAAAAGTGATGATGAAGGTGTTTGTTTTGATTGTATCATTGTTTCTCCTGATCACCATCCGCCTCACCTCAGAGACCGGGACGCTCTCCTCCTGGAAATATGCCAGTATGTCTTCATCGATGTCATTGCGCAAGGCTGGGCACCTGATTACCCCTTTGCTGCAATTAAGTGATGAGTGTGGTTTCACACTGACACCGATGCCAGCAAAACTGGTTGTTCCGAGTAGGTTCATCGCCTGTTGTTGGCGATAAACCTCTATAAGGAGATCGCCCGATCCCAATGGCTTAACGGATTTCACATCCCCTGCGATTCCCTGGATGCCCTTCCTCAACAGAAGTGGAGACAACGCGGCCGTTGTTTTACCACTCTGTGTGGAGGTCACCACAAGGAATTGCGGGAATTGGGTGTTCTGTGTTGCGGTTTGGGTTCATCGTGCCTGATTTTGTTATGTCCGTCGTTTTGGTGGTTTTTATCTTTACCCATGTGTATATTTGTTTGTTTCACGATCTATGCCTCCACCCGCCACGGAGCCCAACAAGGGGACACTGGTGTGACGCGGATATCCAGAGCCAAGTGTCGGAGATACATAGAATAGTATACTCGTATGAATATACATACTATTTGAAAGAATATACTCTCGCGATTGACCCTGAGCCACCGCCTTCTTGGGAGTATGTAAACCAAGGGCTCGGCGTGCCCAGCCGATTGGTGATAGAGGGCCCATATCACCTCTCGTCTACCCAGAGTCCGAAGCCAAAGCAGTATGTTGCAGAATATCGGATCATGTCTCCTTCCTATCAAGAGTTTGACAGTGATTCCGACTCTGCTCAGCTACCAGGATCTTCTTCCCCCAGGAATACGAGATGCAACCCACGGCAAACAGGTTGGCTCAAATTGGAGCTACTGTGAAAGCCTTCTGCTACGATGACGCCCAGCGCGCCACAATCATACCCCCGAAATGATCACATACGCACTGAGCACCAACGTACCCAGCCTCGGGACGTGGACCCAGCTTTCTTGGAGGCCATGTAGATATGTGCTATAGGGGTTGATATTTAACACGACATAGTGATGCACTGTGATATGTAGATATGTGCTATAGGGGTTGAAAAATATTTTAACTGCAAGGTCAAGGTTACTATTACTAACAATAGAGCAGGGGGAGGGGGTTATGGTGAGGCACACGACTGGGCCCTTACTGACCTGTCAGTCCTCTAGTTTCTCTCCACATTGTAAAATTGTTGCTGGCTTTATTATCAATACCAACAGAAACATTACATATGTTGCCTCCTTATTATATATAAATGATGCAGATATTCTGCACCATTTCCAAGGAGATTTTTGCAGGAATTGCTACAACATTTGATTTGCTACATAGTTTCCTTTACTAGGTGGACATTGATGTATTGTACTGTACAGCAAAATGTAAATTCCTTTAATTGACCTCCTTTGTCCTCGTTGTTATAAAAGGGACATGTAAACTAATGTTTTGTTTTTGTTACAGAAAGTTATAGAAGTCTCCAAAAAGTTTTTGCCAAAGATGGCCTGTGGGTTTGATAGCCCCAAATTGAAGCTACATATAGGTGATGGGTTTGAGTACATGAAGAAGCACCAAGGGGAGTTTGATGTTATTATCACCGATTCATCTGATCCGATAGGTATAGTATTATACTGGAATGACTGTTTTTTTTTGGTTAATTTTATATTTCATTCTTTTATTTTTAAAAACCACATACCAGTAATATTGATAGGTACAGTATAAAAAGCTGTCTTGTACATTCTACTTTTCTTCATTTTTATTTTATACACATTGTACATACTGAGGATACATTCCTTTCTTTTTAATGAAAAAAATGACATATTTCTATGAATTAAATTACTATAATATTTTCAAAATATTTTGGGTTTTTTTGCATAATATTGTCGAATACAGTAAATTTCTTGTGTAATTTTATTTTGATCTAGCTATATGTAACATATAGATTTTTTAAGACTCTACATTGAAAAAGACAAGTGCTTAAGTGAAGTTTTAAAAAAGGTGTTTCAGAAGTTAACAATATTGATGGGCATGATATGTTGTGTTTAATTTGCAGTACATAAGCTTTCGTGTTATGCAAATTTTCTTTAAGTGTTATCACAATTATTTTCCAGGTCCCGCTTCAAGTTTATTTGAAAAGTCATATTATGAATTGATGAAGAAAGCATTAAATCAAACTGGAATATTGTGTTGTCAAGGTAAGTCACAAACTTTTCATCTGAATCGAATCGCTCATATCACCTGTTACTATCACCTTGAACCACCCAAAACATGTACCAGGTACTATCATTAAATTGAATCCCTCAAAACACTTACTGGTACCAGGTATTGCCATTAACCTGAACCCTTCAAGACACTTACCAGAAATAACCATCAATCTGAGCCCCCTGAAACCCCTTACCAGATATAACCATCAATTTGAGCCCCCTGAAACCCCTTCCAGATATAACCATCGACTTAACCCCTCAAAATACTTTCCAGGTATTATTGTATTACCATCATTATTACATCAGATATGGTATTTTGTCTACATTATGGACAGTGGTGGGATATATATATATGTATAAATTGTATCCTGTTATACTCCCTACTTCTCGAAGTTGTTCATTTCATATCTTTAAAATTCCTGTCTTTAATAGGCGAGTGTCTGTGGTTACATCTTGACCTCATCAAGTGTATGCAGGACTTCTGTCAAAGTCTGTACCCAGTAGTGGACTACGCCTACACCACCATCCCCACGTATCCCAGTGGTCAGATCGGCTTCATCATTTGTAGTCTTAATCCTGTAAGTATTTCACCGATCAGCTGGACTTTTTCTTCAGTCACTGGATTCCACAGATACCTATATGTCAGCATGTTACTAAAATGACTTAACTTTCTCATAAAGGGTAAAAAAAAACAGCCCAAAAGAAGCACAAGATTCAAAATTATGTAATTCAGAAAAAGAAAATGACCAAACGTACCAAAAGGGATGTTAACAAATTTGATTGTGTATTTCAATTTTGGCTCAAACTTATTTCATTGGGTATTAAGGTACTAGGTTCAGGGTATGATGATATAGTGGATGACAAGGTACGATGCTGTTATCACAGTCTAGGAGAACTGTAGATATGACAAGGAACGAAGCTGTTATCACAGTCTAGGAGAACTGTAGATATGACAAGGTACCATGCTGTTATCACAGTCTAGGAGAACTGTAGATATGTCAAGGTACGATGCTGTTATCACAGTCTAGGAGAACTGTAGATATGACAAGGTACGAAGCTGTTTACACAGTCTAGGAGAACTGTAGATATGACAAGGTACGATGCTGTTATCAAAGTCTAGGAGAACTGTAGATTTATAAAAAAGTGTAATGTGTTTGTTTTACATAGGACACATCATTTTCTGAACCACTGAGAAAATTCACAGAGGAAGAGCAAATACGATTGAAGCTGAGATATTACAACGCTGAAGTTCACAGAGGAGCATTCACACTGCCAGAGTTTGCACGCAAGGTAACACTCAAATTATGACACACACATACACCCTCAAACATAATGAACTGGGGGGGGGGTACCAAATATTTGTCTTTTCCATCAGTTTATACTTCATATTAGTAATACTTTGCTTTTAACTCCCATTTCCCAAATAATAGAAGTTCAACCGTCGTTAAATTTGATACAGTATGTGTATATATACATGTTGAGGAGTACTACACCAATGCATACAATGTAGGTCACTGTTACTATCTTGGTTTCAAATTGACGAGCTTCATCAAACTCCATGAGTCTTGTGTATTATAGCAACATGTCTTATGTAGGTCACTGGGACCTATATTTTCCACTTTGATTAGTCTTTGAATTTGGTAGATTTTACTTTCCTTCGTTTTCATTTAAGTAACTTTATCCCACTGCAGTGTGGTTTGTCCTATATACAGTAACCTCCCTTTAATTTCTGCTTGGATTTAAGTACAGCCAGGTCACTTTGTCCAGGTTGCACAATTGGTTAGAGTGATAGTATACCACACTCGTATGTCCAAGGTTAGAATCCCGGTCTGGCCCTGTTGAGATTTTACCCTCAGAATACTATTGTGGATTTATATTGTGTCTATTTCATATCTGTTATTTCTCATGAAAGTCCCGCAAGGTATGCTTTCGTTTCAGAAATCATTTATCAAAGCCATAGTCATGGCGAAAAAACCCAGATACAATACTGAGTTACAGTTTTTGACAATGGTTCAGGAATCCTAAAGTGGGAACAATTTGTAGTGAACAACCATATCTCTGTGAATAAGGCCAAGTCTGCTGGTCACTACAATGTATTAAGAATGAAATAGAAGTCAGGTGTTAAAGTATTTCCCTGTTATTGCATATTCTTGATATTCAACAATGTACCTGGTAATTGCTTTTATTTCAATTTTTAAACACAACTTCAATTGAAGATTGTATTTCACCTGGGATGAATGTTTTATGAACTTTTGGTTTAATATCAGCCCAAGCACTGATGAAACATGAAATGAGGTTGGTATATAAATTAAGTTTGTGTGATCATTTCTAATTTACAGGTTTTACGAAATTGATGATTGGTGTTAGAGCTAGTTACTGACATAACTCCATATGAGAAATGCTGGACACTGCTAGACACTGCTGGACACTGCTGGTTTCGGACATGCCACTTCCCTCAGGCTGACCAAGTCTTCATAGGACCACTGGATGTCATATACACTTAGGATCAACTTGGATATTTTTTTCAAAAAACTAAATCTTAGACAAGTAATTGTTAAAATGGATGCAGGTTATAAAGAGATATTGTTTCAGGTATGTCTTAGGGCCAGGCATGGGCTGTTCCAGAATTAGCCATAGGGGACGGGTGGCAGACATTTTCAGTGGCCCCTCCACCTAAAACATCACAAATGTGATTAAATGAAAGGAAAGATAGACAATATTTTACTGTTAAATATTGTAAGGAGAGGGGGGTTGTATTGGCTGCTCCGATTGTACTGAATATCTGTACATTAAAGTTTTAATCCTACCACCCATAATACATTAAGATTTGGTGCCTCCCAACTCCCCAACTATGATTAATTATGTAAAATCCATTATCAGACATGGTTTTTTTCTGTAGAATTATGATAGTTGTTCTCTGGATGGTATTTTCACCCTACCCATATCAGCAGGCTTACCAGCTACAATGACAAGTACTGGTAGTTGCCATGGACCCTGAATAGACGAGGTCATTAGAATATCTTCAGTCTTCATGCTATGTTCAGTACGAGGTTCTGGAATGTTTACAAATGGTCAGATTGTATATTCAACTTAAGATTAGAAGTATAGTTTTTTGTTTACTGATAATTTAAACCAGTATTTTCACATTAAACATGAACCCTGCCTATATATGTCCTAAGCAATCTTAAGGTCAGGGCCATTTCATTTTCTCCTATATATGTCCTAAGTAATCTTAAGGTCAGGGCCATTTCAATTTCTCCTATATATGTCCTAAGCAATCTTAAGGTCAGGGCCATTTCAATTCCTCCTATGATAAAAAATTGACAAATTTGTCACAGAGGTTTCACTTTCAATGAGAATTAGAGATCAGTGATTAGACAGAGCAATAAATTCTGCTGTTTGCTACGACACATTAAAAAACACATTGAAGTTGTCCTAATGGTTTTCTTTGTACAGTGTATTTAAAAATGTTATCATAGGCTTATAAACTGTCTTACCAATATAACTCAGGATTTCATGTTTAAATGTATGTAAGATGTCGTGTGAACAAGGTACATGTATTTTAGTGTTTGGAAAAGAAATTAATGGTTGATTATTCTGCTATGTATGTGATCCAAGATTATTGTGTTACATTTGTATCAATTACATATTATTTATTTCTTTGTTTTTTAAACTTCTTCACATTAACTCTCAATAAATATGAAGATTTTGAAAAATTCAAATTCATACCAAGATTTTGAGAAAATTTATAAGGTTTATATAGTGAATACGATGTTTTGATTGACCCAAAGATAATATAGTGGGTTGAAAATATTTGTATGCACAACAACTATATTGTAAAAATAAATGTTTGCTCCCTTTTCATTAAAAATTTGTGCAATTAAAATCAAATGGGTTTTTTTCTATTTTGGATTTGTTAAGTATTATTAATTTTTTGTTTCCACTCAGTGTAAACATGTGTGGGTCATGTGTATTTGAAAAATCTGCAACATAAATTGAATGTGGTCGGTAATGTGTGTACGTCTATCACATTCTACAGTAAACAACTAAGGTATATATATACATCATGTGGTATCTTACTCCTATGCTGTTTTTGTGTTGGAGTTGTCTCCCATTATTCTTAACGGCTTTTAAATACTTACAGAATTTCTTCAATGGTAGTGTTGTGAACATGTACTTGTAGAGTGGCCGAGCCGATTTCTCTGTATGCTTGGTGAGCAGGTCGTCTCGCCCGAAGGTGATGAGCTGTCGTGTGTGACAATATTGAGTGTAGTTAACACAGGGTCGAGCCACTGTACCGACATATTTTGTGTACTGTTGGTCTGATCGTAGATTACACTCCCCGTTGCAGGCAGACATTAAGATTAACATACATTTCACTTGTTTCTACAGTACCAATAATTCAGTGTTCTGTACCATATATATACCATCCGAGCCCAAATCCATATATTATATTGGGTAGAACTGTCAGAAAGGCTATACAGGGAACAGAGGACAGGTAGCATAAATCCTAACTTAATGAGGTACAGTTAAAAACAAGCATCTTTATAACATGAATCGAGGGATCCTCGAGTGATTATTAGTCCTTCCACCAGTAGATCTACCGGTATCCTATTGGTGTATTCGAGCTATATAGATAAATAAATGTTTGGTTGGTAAACTGCATATGACCTTAAAGAAAAGTACCAAAGAAAAGAAATTGTGATGAACTTGTACAAATGGACATTAAAATATTACAATGCAGATCTGTTTTTTTGTCATAGTTTCATGTTAGCAAACATTTCTTAAAACATAATATTCTTAATAAACATCTGCATTGTGGTAGTCACTTCAAAGAATGGGCAGTCTACATTCTGGACACTTCTCAGGACAGGCAGTGAACATGCTGACCACTCCCCTGGACTTGCAATTAGAATTCTAGTTACTTATAAGAATGGGTAGTTAATTAAATATAATGGTCACGTCTTTGGCAGGCAGTAAGCCCTGCTCCTTTATTACACTTGGGCCTTAACTAATTCTGTGCTTCTGGTTTTACCCTCAAAACACTTGCACTCATTGAATAAAGGAAAATCTGTTTAGGCCTTTTACAATCTTTTGAAGATATAGCCCAATTTTCCATATTGGGCTTTCCTCAAAGGATGAGGATTTTACTGGAAGTAAGTTTAGATAGGAACTACAAACAAATGAAACACCTGCTGACTGGCTGATTTAGTTGCACACGTTCTTTAGCCATATTGGACTAGTAGTGTTTTAATGAAAAGTTTAGGACAGACACTGCTAGGACACAAACTAACTGGACTTTTTGGCCAGGTGAATACAACACCAAATACAATAAACCTTGCGTAACATAATGCCCCTGGTTTCATTTGCAACCTCACTTGCTGCCAACATATTTGAAGGTCCTTTTTTGCCTTTATTAGAAACATGTCGTGAACAAGGCATCACAAGTGATACAAATCCCCTCACATTCACACTGTGAAAGTGACCTTTAATGCAGTAACCAGAAACGTACATATGGGCTGAATCCTATATCCCCTCAAACTTTCATTGCAAGGGGATAATACGTAAAAGTGAAAATGTTGGCATTATGACCCTTTAAGCCTATCACGATGTGGAAATGTTGGCATTATGACCCTTTAAGCCTAACACGATGTGGAAATGTTGGCATTATGACACTTTAAGCCTAACACGATGTGGAAATGTTGGCATTATGACCCTTTAAGCCTATCACGATGTAGAAATGTTGGCATTATGACCCTTTAAGCCTATCACAATGTGGAAATGTTGGCATTATGACCCCTTAAGCCTATCACAATGTGGAAATGTTGGCATTATGACCCTTTAAGCCTATCACGATGTGGAAATATTTGCATCATGACATCATGACCCCTTAAGCCTATCACGATGTGGAAATGTTGGCATTATGACCCTTTGAGCCTATCAGGATGTGGGAATATTTGCATTATGACCCTTTAAGACTATCACAATGTGGAAATGTTTGCATTATGACCCCTTAAGCCTATCACGATGTGGAAATATTTGCATTATGACCCTTTAAGCCTATCACGATGTGGAAATGTTGGCATTATGACCCTTTAAGCCTATCACGATGTGGAAATATTTGCATTATGACCCTTTAAGCCTATCACAATGTGGAAATATTTTGGCAATAGTTCTGAAATATCTATAATGTATGTTATCTTTAAAAAACTTCGGGTGTGGATATTTTTGTGGTAATTTACTTGATGCGAAAAATTCAAACATTTCCACACCACAAAAATTTCCACTTTTACAGTACGTCTCCCTCAATTTATAACGAAAGTGATTTTTCAATTACTGCATAAACTTTTTGATGGAAAATATGATTGCAGTATAACAAAGCTTTAGTGTATACGTACATTTATTCTACAGATCTGTGTGGTATTGTTTAAATCTCAATTGTATACAATACCAGCAACTTCGAGGTCACTGTACACATTCACAACCACTGCCAATAAATACTGCTTACATCTTCTAAAAATACAGAATTTGACATGAACACAGATTTTCCCGAATTTTTTTTAATATTTCAACAATGAATTTCAAATGAATATTAATAATAATGGTCTAAAATTCATAATTTAGACTTCAGTTTGCATGCTTATGTTGATTATAATGTAAATGAAACATTTCATAATTTCTGATCTAGTTCTATGTCACAGGCGTAATAAACATTTCATACTTTCTGATCTAGTTCTATGTCACAGGTGTAATAAACATTTCATAATTTCTGATCTCGTTCTATGTCACAGGCGTAATAAACATTTCATAATTTCTGATCTAGTTCTATGTCACGGGCGTAATAAACATTTCTGTGAAACAGAGAGATACAACATGAAATTTCACACCATTTTTTCATCGAATCCATTTCCAAGCATTACATATTCCATTGCACTAATATTGTTATTTCACTTCTTTGACTTTTCAGCAGATTTGAATTTCTTGAATTGTCCAGGTTTAAACTTCTTCTTGTTTGACTTTTTCTCTAACCACTTATTTTTCGATTTGTCCTTTTTACTTGATTTCCCCTTCTCTTCCTCATCATCACTGTCACTGTCTGTAGAGTTTTTCACATTTTTTGTTTGTTTTGTATTCTTCTCTGAACTTTTTTTATCAGTGACCTCTGAACTTTCATCCTCGGCTTCACCGTCAGCTGAAGTATTACCTGTAATACATAATAACAGAAAATTTACTATTAAAACCTAATTTCATCCTCTGTTTTATGTCGGGGTTGTCATGTTTACAGAACTCAGGTGTTCAAAGTTTCATAAACTTTCACAAAACGCAAACATTTATCTAGAAAAGGTTAAAAAAAAAAATGAAAACTAAAGTTACATATATAGGGATTCAAAATAATTATTTAACAACAAGAAACAGGAATACATTTTCAGATACTTGTCAAAATCTCATTTTAATTGAATTATTATTTTGAAACAGGCAATTTGTTTTTCATGTTTCGACTCTGCTGCATCAATGATGGGTTTCTTCATGCTAAAAACATCCTAGTACTTGTACTAAGATTCCATAATTAAACCAAAAATTAAATCTAAAGATTTGGCAAAAATTGTAATTACAGCGAAGATAGATGAAAAATATTAAGGCGAAAAAATATATGAACTAAATGATTTTTTTATATAAATCTCCTCCGACACTATACAAAAATATACTGATTGCAGTATTATGTATCACATGACTCACCTGTACCGGGAATTTTGTTTGAAAATTTCTTAAGTTTTGCCACAAAGAATCCGTCCATGTTGTGCGTGTGTGGGTAGAATCTCCTTGTCAGCTTCATATGGGGATGGTATCTGTTCTGCTGGAAACTGTTAACAAAACAATGATACAGAAAATAGGCTGGTATCATCCTTTTAAAACTGACAAGTGTAGGGAGCCACACATAAGTCAACTTGTACCATCATACAGCGGGTCAAAGATCTATTAACTGAACCTCAATTATAATGTTTTCACTCTTAGTATAAAAATATACATAATAATTATAACAACTCAAGGTTCTTATATACCGCTTTATCACAACCTAGTTCATAGGTCGTCTCAAAGCGTATCACAAATTATTATTCATGATTATAGGGCCCATGCAACCAGCATATATCTTTCTCAACTCCCTGGGGAGCATACAGCTGGTGCTGCCAATTTCAGCGCTCACAGCTAGTATCAACAATTCCAGCACTGCCCTAACACATACTCAACTACTGCTGAGTAGACTGGAACAAGCAGATTAAAGTATCTTTTTCAAAGATACAACACAGTGCCGTGACATACTCGAACCCATCGTACCACCAGACTACCTCCAAGACAGACGTAAGGGTAAGTACGTGTAGATACACAAAATGAACCACAAGACGTTGACTTCACTCGATTTTTCCACAGGGACCTGAGAATTTGTAACAGCTATATTTGGACCTAAACTAAGGTGTTCAGAGTAATTTTACATGTTTTAGAGGTTTAGATTGACTTTCGGTAAAATGACACCCCCAATGATCATATATACCATGAAGGGAGGAAAGCTCTCGATGTTGAAATGTCGAGCCCACCTAACTTTCTTGCATTAAAAACAACATTTCTATCTTTGAAAAAAAGTTAGGCTGGGTCAACATTTCGACATCGAGAGCTTTCCTCCCTTCACCGTATGTATGATCATTGGGGGTGTCATTTTACCGAAAGTCAATCTAAACCCCTAAAACATGTAAAATTACTCAGAACACCTTAGCTAAGGTCCAAATATAGCTGTAACAAACTTTTAGGTCCTTGTGGATTTTTTGTGTGGTTTCTGCCATTTGCTGGAGAGGACTCCATGCTGAACCAAGTTAAATCAACACCTGTGCACCAGGCTCTTCATTAATGGATCAATCAACAGTAAAACATACAAATAGTGCATATTTCTGAGAGAAAATAAATGTGATATCAGCTAATGATTTCTGATACTGCACAGAAAGTTAATTAAAAAAACCTTACTTTACAAATCCTTCTCTGCCGAAGTCGAGGCCCGTCGGGACTAACTTTACATTTCGTTTTTTCAATGCATATTCAATCACCCCCTCGTTCTCTTCTGACTGTAAATGAGAAAAAATTAATGAAGAGCTTGATATTAACAATTGTTTCCTGAAAAGTAACTGAAACTTAATTCAGATTTGAGTATCATATGTATGTTTTTCCAGTTATTTTTACAATTATAACTTATCAAGGGAATTAGATGGCTTCCTTAGCGCTGCAGTGGGCTAGTTCTGAATCGAGATAAGGTGGCTCCAAGACTCTCGCACATCTATGACCAAGTATTAAACAAAGTGTAGATGAATCAAGTCATTTCAGTACATATATAACAACTAATTGTATATACGCTTACAGTGTAGCCTAATCGACATCAATTTGTGGACAATTCGTACATATTTTACAGATTTTAGTACATTCGCTTCACTGGTCATTTGTCTGATGAAGGTGACAGAGTACATACCGTACTAGTCATCGAAACGTCACATATAAACACTTTTTGGTTGTGCTACATAAATCTTTTCATAATAAATACTTACCAACCTGAAGAAAATGTTTAGAAATATACTTATTATTTTAGCTACCATAATTTCCCATAATTCGAACAGGATTGACAATATTAATTCAATTTTGTTCGAACTGACCAGATGTTAAACATATCTGTGGGTATTTTCGATGTTATTTGACGTACCAATACAGAACATGTAGAGTAAACAATGTATCCTCCTGTCTTTGATTTTGCATCACAGCAGTCAATGGCGGACAGCAACAGTTCCTTCTGTAGATGTGCACAGCGCAGGATATCCCTCTCATCCTGGGGAGGAAATATATCATGATCAGAGACGATGACAATTGGGGATGTATACTTCATTACACAGTTTACCTATATATTGTGTTAGTAGTTTTCCAATGAGATATTTTGCCATGATTACTGAAGTATCCAGACGAGCTATTCAGGTCATCTCAACTAAATATTAATAAGTACTTCATTCAAAACACAAGTTTTATCAATGCATGCATTCTGTAGTTTATAAAATAGTTATCAATTTATTGATCAAGTCCAAATATACCAAAAGTTTCTCATTGTCGAACTCTTTTTTGAATGAAGATATAAGATGTTACATTACAGTAGCTTAGCTCCTTAAGTTATATTGTTAGTACAGTAGCTTAGCTCTTTAAGTTATATTGTTAGTACAGTAGCTTAGCTCCGTAAGTTATATTGTTAGTACAGTAGCTTAGCTCCTTAAGTTATATTGTTAGTACAGTAGCTTAGCTCCTTAAGTTATATTGTTAGTAAAGTAGCTTAGCTCCGTAAGTTATATTGTGAGTACAGTAGCTTAGCTCCTTAAGTTATATTGTTAGTACAGTAGCTTAGCTCCTTAAGTTATATTGTTAGTACAGTAGCTTAGCTCCTTAAGTTATATTGTTAGTACAGTAGCTTAGCTCCTTAAGTTATATTGTTAGTACAGTAGCTTAGCTCCTTAAGTTATATTGTTAGTACAGTAGCTTAGCTCCTTAAGTTATATTGTTAGTACAGTAGCTTAGCTCCTTAAGTTATATTGTTAGTACAGTAGCTTAGCTCCTTAAGTTATATTGTTAGTACAGTAGCTTAGCTCCTTAAGTTATATTGTTAGTACAGTAGCTTAGCTCCTTAAGTTATATTGTTAGTACAGTAGCTTAGCTCCTTAAGTTATATTGTTAGTACAGTAGCTTAGCTCCTTAAGTTATATTGTTAGTACAGTAGCTTAGCTCCTTAAGTTATATTGTTAGTACAGTAGCTTAGCTCCTTAAGTTATATTGTTAGTACAGTAGCTTAGCTCCTTAAGTTATATTGTTAGTACAGTAGCTTAGCTCCTTAAGTTATATTGTTAGTACAGTAGCTTAGCTCCTTAAGTTATATTGTTAGTACAGTAGCTTAGCTCCTTAAGTTATATTGTTAGTACAGTAGCTTAGCTCCTTAAGTTATATTGTTAGTACAGTAGCTTAGCTCCTTAAGTTATATTGTTAGTACAGTAGCTTAGCTCCTTAAGTTATATTGTTAGTACAGTAGCTTAGCTCCTTAAGTTATATTGTTAGTACAGTAGCTTAGCTCCTTAAGTTATATTGTTAGTACAGTAGCTTAGCTCCTTAAGTTATATTGTTAGTACAGTAGCTTAGCTCCTTAAGTTATATTGTTAGTACAGTAGCTTAGCTCCTTAAGTTATATTGTTAGTACAGTAGCTTAGCTCCTTAAGTTATATTGTTAGTACAGTAGCTTAGCTCCTTAAGTTATATTGTTAGTACAGTAGCTTAGCTCCTTAAGTTATATTGTTAGTACAGTAGCTTAGCTCCTTAAGTTATATTGTTAGTACAGTAGCTTAGCTCCTTAAGTTATATTGTTAGTACAGTAGCTTAGCTCCTTAAGTTATATTGTTAGTACAGTAGCTTAGCTCCTTAAGTTATATTGTTAGTACAGTAGCTTAGCTCCTTAAGTTATATTGTTAGTACAGTAGCTTAGCTCCTTAAGTTATATTGTTAGTACAGTAGCTTAGCTCCTTAAGTTATATTGTTAGTACAGTAGCTTAGCTCCTTAAGTTATATTGTTAGTACAGTAGCTTAGCTCCTTAAGTTATATTGTTAGTACAGTAGCTTAGCTCCTTAAGTTATATTGTTAGTACAGTAGCTTAGCTCCTTAAGTTATATTGTTAGTACAGTAGCTTAGCTCCTTAAGTTATATTGTTAGTACAGTAGCTTAGCTCCTTAAGTTATATTGTTAGTACAGTAGCTTAGCTCCTTAAGTTATATTGTTAGTACAGTAGCTTAGCTCCTTAAGTTATATTGTTAGTACAGTAGCTTAGCTCCTTAAGTTATATTGTTAGTACAGTAGCTTAGCTCCTTAAGTTATATTGTTAGTACAGTAGCTTAGCTCCTTAAGTTATATTGTTAGTACAGTAGCTTAGCTCCTTAAGTTATATTGTTAGTACAGTAGCTTAGCTCCTTAAGTTATATTGTTAGTACAGTAGCTTAGCTCCTTAAGTTATATTGTTAGTACAGTAGCTTAGCTCCTTAAGTTATATTGTTAGTACAGTAGCTTAGCTCCTTAAGTTATATTGTTAGTACAGTAGCTTAGCTCCTTAAGTTATATTGTTAGTACAGTAGCTTAGCTCCTTAAGTTATATTGTTAGTACAGTAGCTTAGCTCCTTAAGTTATATTGTTAGTACAGTAGCTTAGCTCCTTAAGTTATATTGTTAGTACAGTAGCTTAGCTACGTCAGTGATATTGTTAGTACAGCAGCTTAGCTCCTTAAGTTATATTGTTAGTACAGTAGCTTAGCTCCGAAGTTATATTGTTAGTACAGTAGCTTAGCTCCTTAAGGTATATTGTTAGTACAGTAGCTTAGCTCCTTAAATTATATTGTTAGTACAGTAGCTTAGCTCCGTAAGGTATATTGTTAGTACAGTAGCTTAGCTCCTTAATTTATATTGTTAGTACAGTAGCTTAGCTACGTCCGTGATATTGTTAGTACAGCAGCTTAGCTCCTTGAGTTATATTGTTAGTACAGTAGCTTAGCTACATCAGTGATATTGTTAGTACAGCAGCTTAGCTACTGTACTAACAATATAACTTAAGGAGCTAAGCTACTGTACTAACAATATAACTTCGGAGCTAAGCTACTGTACTAACAATATAACTTCGGAGCTAAGCTACTGTACTAACAATATAACTTAAGGAGCTAAGCTACTGTACTAACAATACAACTTACGGAGCTAAGCTACTGTACTAACAATATAACTCAAGGAGCTAAGCTGCTGTACTAACAATATCACGGACGTAGCTAAGCTACTGTACTAACAATATAACTTAAGTTATATTGTTAGTACAGTAGCTTAGCTCCTTAAGTTATATTGTTATCTTCAATATTGAGATGACAGCAATTGCTCATCTAGATACTTTAGAAACCATGGCAAAATATTCTCATTAAAAGCAACATCGCACACATTTTCCCTTTTGGCTTCTAGACTTTCTGCACCTTGTTATAACATTTAACTCCAGAGTACCAAAGATATTTCATAGAAAATTTGGTTGGGAAAGGAGGAGGTCACACCCTCCACATAACAGCATTCACTTGTCTTCTTTTCCCCATATAGGGTATCGCATCCTCTGTTTACACAGATTTTCATCCCCTAAGTCAAATTATGCCCTAGACCAAATTCAGTTAAAATCCACTCGATTGTTGTGGACAAGTAGGGTTTTCAAGGAGATTTTGACAAACAGACAGTTGATGGACAAACAGACAACACACAATCGATACTGTGTTATAGCTAGGTTAGGCTTAAATGGCTCTTTGGGCATTATGAGCTAAAATTATTTGCAGAAAAATTGGACACACATTATGCTGGTAATTATGAGCTTATAAGATGATATACAGATTTAATCATGTGATCTTCTAACAACCAGAAGTCCTTTATTACCTTGTTCATCTTGACCTCCTCATCCTTGGAAATGACCCCTGTTCCACTGCAGGGTGCGTCCAGTAGAACCCTGTCAAACCCCTTCATAATCTACAACAGAACAGAAAACTCTCCTTATTTCTGCATGTTGGTTAGGCAATTAGGTGACAAATGTCAAACACTTAGTAAATTGTTTCCTCAAGCACCAGTGGGCACCTACACAAAACATTATTTACAAGGGAGACGACTTGTATAAGCTTAGCCTGTTGCCCAATTCCCAAACCTGATATTTTGAAGTTGACTTGATATTGTATAAAAGCTTGTTAGAGACACATTTTATCATAAGGTGTTTAACATCAAGGTGTATATGGTCTGTTAGAAGATATGTATTTTTTTGGCCCCAATCACACAATAGTCCTTTAAAAATTATAAATCTGGGCCTGGGTTTATCCTATGATGAATAGTGAATGTGATGCAATACATTACTGAAACTGTTATATTACCTGCAACTAGTGAAAACATGTTATATTACAACACAAATTGACAAGAGCTGCCCTGAGATGAACAATATCTATTTATTTTATGGCATGTGTAGAGGTCTGACAAATATTGCCCAAACAAAGCTAGTCAAACCCATACCTACTAGGCCACCTGTGTTTAAATGCTGCCAAAAGCCATCGACACGTTGAACATTACAACTGACCATCAAATAGTACCATTGACTTATATATATATATATACCGGGAATTAGGGGTGTCACGGTTAACCAAAATAGCGGTTAACCGCGGTTCAAAAGACCACGGCTCGGTTCATAATTTCCGTATTTCGGTTCGGTTCTGTATTAGTGGGTCGTAGTTGTTTGGTAGCAGAAAGGCGTGTATTATTTGTGTCATATACCGATCGATACATATCCATGACTCCATAGTCATGCACCCGCAATAATAAGTACGACTGTGTTCTTTCGGATTGTTTGAGTGGCAGCTTCGACTTGGATTTTCTCGTCACAAGCGGACTGGTGCACAAGACGGTAACTGAACACTGGATATATGTATAAACACAAATTAAACAAATCAATGTCAGCCTTTATATCTTATATAACTTGGAAATCAGCAGCTACGAACTAACTGGATTCAACACATGGGCCCAGTGCAGAAAACATGACAACACGAGGCCTTTGCCTTGAAAAAGTTTTACACAAGACTTTAACCCGATTTCGTAGCGGTATATATATATGTATATTATGTACGATATGGGCGGACATTGATGAGTTAGATCCCGTAAAGTACACCAATTTAATATTGTTTTTATTATTTTATGATTCTAGACAGATTGTCAAAAAGTAAGGTGCATGAGCAAAATGCATTCATGCATAATAAACAAGAGGTAGGTTAGCACTGGCAACTTAGTAAAAATGGAGACTTAAATGTTTGCAGGCCATGATATAATAAAGGAAAGAACATGATTGTCCAGTAAGTACATAGATTGTGCAATGGAGACCAAGATATTTGCATGATATAATGAAGGAAATATATATTACATAGATGTTTCAATAAGTCAACTTAAGATGGGACAGTTGTGGACATCGAAATACCTAATACAAGTGACAGATTCTTCGTGTTAGTATCTTTATACTCAATACCCTCAGATGAGGATTAGTAGACAATTGTATATTACTGTTTTAAGTGTGTACATAATGAAGTTTGTTTACGTATTCTACTTGTGATTGTGTATATGAAATACATAATTACAAAGTTGCCTGAACCAAAATAACCGAAAACTGACAATAAAAATGATAACCGAACCGAACCAAAAAATTCCTTAACCGTGACACCCCTAGCCGGTATATATATTCAATTTTGCAAATCAAATTGGCTCTTGACCATTACCATTGGCCACACAATGTTACGAAATTGACTGTTGACTTATGACAACTGATTGTTACCATTGACGACCATCAGTTAATTCATTAGCGGTTGATTGTAACCATTGACAAGTGACTATTGCCATGGCTGTCACTAGTAAGATATGATGGTTACAATAATGGACAACTAACGTTTACCATTGACTTTTGATAGTAAACATTGACATCAAATTGTTATCATCGACATCATTGTTACCATAAAACTCTGTATACCTGGAGACTTTGGCCCAGTCCAACTTTTACTCTTCACCGGTAAAATTTATATATGTCCTCCCAGTGTTAATTTTGCATTTTGCATGTGATCACTTATATGGAATGCTGTGTCCTAAATATAAATACTAAGGTATTCCCTGTCATCATAAATCTGCCAGTTTTACAGAAAGTGAAAGTTAAACCTCAGTGAGGATATCTTGGTATACAAGTTATTAGACAGATACCTTAGGGAACACCCGTCCATCGTGATGACACACAATAGTGTTGGTGATTCCCATTCTGTGAGTGTTTCCCACGATGGCCTTCGCCCGGTCTGCATTGGCATCATTGGCAAATATTGTCCCAGTATTCTTCATTAGGGCAGCTGTACAAACGTTTAAATGATTTTATAAATACATGTTTATTAGTTTTGTGAGAAATTTACTTCCAAAGTTTTTTCTTCTAAACAGGGAGGAAGCAGGCATTAGTTACTGAAATTAAGAGATCTTGAAGAGAGTGAAAATATTTTTAACTTTTAAAATTGTGAAAGATACCCTGAAAATGTCAAGAATGAACATATTTCAGGTTCCCTTGACAAACAACGTTCAGGTAGTGATGTTCCTCGAAATATATTTGTATTAGAAAACCTCAACTTCATTCGGAATTTTCAAGTAAATTTGCATCCTACATAGATTTTTTATAATGTTTCATAAAAAAATCCCAGTATTAATGCATACTGTCACAAAATACAAGCAAATTATCTAGATTCATATTTGTCACTGAGTGACATACTCACATAAATCTTTTAATTTATTTTCACACATAGTATTAAAGAATTTACCAATGTAGGTGGTCTTTCCCCCTGGAGCTGAGGCCATGTCCAGTATCCTCTCATTCTCCTGTGGGGCAAGAGCCATGACAGGTAGGAAACTGGATCCCCCCTGAAGGATGTAGTGTCCAGCCAAGTACTCTGGTGTTGCTCCTAAACATAGCAGATCATATACATAACAATGGTTACTAATTGTAAATAGCATTTACCTCCCTTAATATGTTTTTTCCTACTTGTTTTATTGAGGTCGAGATTAATGTCCATTTGAGGTGTAAATGGAAATGATTTAGAAAATCGAATTCACAGAATTTTAACACCATCCTGTTTTATTTAATGACTTGATCTTCAATCACTCATTTCAAATATTAAAGAGAAATGTTACACCATAGTAAATCAACATCATTATTCTGTCCTCGCCCTCATTTTGTTTGCCATTGTTGTTAAGTTAAAATTTAAGGGAAGCACATTGAACTTAGCCTGAGTAATAATGGGTAATGATTTGCAGATATATCCATAAGCTCAATGCGCTTGTGAAATGTAAGACATTAGAGGAACATAGATGTTAGGTATTGCCTATGGATTTGTTTTATCACAATACATCATATCTAGTACTGTACAGTTTCCTTACCTAGTGGTACTTGTGTGTCGAATACAATCAATCCAACCTTCGACCATTTACCAATGGGATCAAGGTTAACTCCCCTGTTGATCAGAGCCTGTAAATCAATAACAAGAATTCAACACTGAGCAAAACAGAATGTAAAACAACAGAACCGCCAGGGGCAGCATATCCTCCTCCCCAAAGAGACTAAGATCAGGATTTGCTATTAACCCATCATGGATTTACGTTCAAGAAGGGCACAAATCTATACAATCTTCTATGTGGACATTCTATTCATTCTCTGCATATGAAATACAATTTGTACAATCGTTACACTAAAGACAGGTGGAGCATAATGGGAATTCATTCCCAAGTTATTATAAGGACAAACACAACAAACCAAAATTTTATTTTTAGCAGCAATGACCTTGACTTCTGGCAGACCACAACCAAAATCATTATGGTTTTGACAACCCACCCACCAAGTTTGAAATTTTTATAATCATCCGTTTTCAAGTTATCATCTGGATGAGCAGAATTCCATTTTTAGCAATACTGAACTTGACCTCTTGACACATAATGCCCAAAACCATGAACTTTGTATGATCACTCTTTCTCAAGTTATCATATGGACAGGCAGAATTCTTTTTTTATAGCCACAATGACCTTACGTCTGTTGCACCATGCCAAAATTCAATCGAGTTCTTCACGTTCATTTGGGCAATACATATGTCAAGTTTGAACTTAGTATGATAATTCATCCTCAAGTTATCATCCAAACACAACTAATCAAGCAATATCCTTTTTTAGCAATGGTGACCTTTAACTCTAGCGGACCATGTTTTTTTGTATTCTCTAGGGCAACCAGCACACCAAGTGCATGACCAGTTTCTCTCAAGTTATCATCCAGACATGCACTAAGGAAAACCAGACGGAAGGACGGGCACTTCGAGCGATGGCTTTATCCCCCCTGTATATTTTTACATTTTTCAATGTTGCACCAATTTGTTTTTTTCTACATAAATGGAAAAAGATTGTGCTGTATTTTAAGCTGAGTAGATTAAATTTGATCCTCACCTGTGCGAGATCTCGCCTGCGAGTCTTTAGTGTATTGGTTCTGATTGTCACTGGCCGAGGAACTTCATTTGCCTCGAGAAACTCTTGAATCTGAAAGATGAAATGTAACGATTTCCTGGTAAGTGTCTGTATAAGATATCATTTAACACACTGATAATCCTAATGTATTACCTACATTTTTATCAGTGGGACAGTCTTTAAGATGTTGCATATGCAATGAATAACTTGAACTCGAGAAAATATAGTAATTCCGAGTATTTCAAAAAGGTTAAACCAGGATGAGGACATTTGGTGAATGTTGGATAACTAGAAAATGTCTGTAAGACATGCTCATGGCTGATGGAAGAAATTATTTGTGTTACTCACCTCTAGGGGAAACAGACTCATAATTTTTTCCATGAGAAAGTCGTTATAGCTGTAGTATGTACAGAAGTCAGACCTCAGCTGACGGACATAGTCCTGGCGACTCCTGTAATCATCAGATGGTAAACTAAGAATGTGTTTTAGACTGGAATGCTACTGTCATCATGTAAAACCAATTTCATTGTTTGACAATTTACTGTGAATTCAATAGCAATGAGAACTTGGACCCTTGTACCTTAACGAAATAAACACATACTTAGTTTGTTGAGAACTTAAAATTTTAAAGACAATTTCATTTCTCCCTACCTTAAAGATTTTGTCAATCTTGGATTCTCTAACACAAATCTAATTCCCTACCTTCATGGTTTGTGATATTTTTTTATTTCCCTATCTTTAACACTTGTTGTGTTTTTAATGTCATGAGTGATAGAGACTATTTTGATTTCTGTATCTTAAAGGCTTGTGGTGTTTCAAATTCCAAGAGACCATTTTGATTTTGTTTTCTTCTCTGCTTGTGGTGTTTGTAAGAATACTTCCCTACCTTCCAGGCTCGCGTCGTTCTTTGAAGTCTGCCAGAACATGCATCACTTCCTTGATCCTCTGTTGTACCATTGTTATATCTGGTGGCTGGGCAGGTACTCAGGGGTCAAGGTCAAACAGTCTAGTATTACAGATATCATTAGTGACTTGATCGTTATAGAACTGTTTGATTTCATACTTTGTAATGGTCTATCAACACAACCCAGTCATACAATAAACTGGACAATGGATACCAATGGGTTTTCTACTTAAATTTTCCCATAGGCTGTTCCTTCATGAACTAGGGAAATGTAGCATTATTTTCACTGAAGTTGGAAAATATTCCTCGACTGTTCTTTATTTTGCGAAAATACACCACTTTTCTGCTAGGGGAAGTAGCCTGTAATTGGATGTCAATCCAGGCGTGAAAAATCACTGGATACCCATGACATGTTTCCTGATTCCAAGCATAATATTCTGTTTGTAATAACGTTGACTTTAGACTCAGGGCCCCGAGTTGTCATAGTACTGAACACATGTGTTAAATGACAATTTGACTGAAATGACAGTAGATAGGTGACTAACAGCTTCTATTTATAGCAACACTGAACCTAATCTTGGTTTAAAAACTCTGAAATCCAAACTGGTTCCGGATATTAAAGTTCTGATATCTGAGAAAATTTTCATCAAAATCTTTTTAAATACCGGGTAGTTGTCTATAAAACAAAGGATATCTTCCTTTTCCACCTCCTGGCCACTGGGTAACGTGTACTTCTCCATGTCCATGATGTTGGTCTGGAGTTCAGCTTCTGCTAATTTTCTGTGCAAAACAAAGATAGGTAACGGAATAAAAAGAATTATTGTCTTTCTTAATGGGATTTTGAAGTACAATCAGATTTAGAGGTGATCACATGATCATTTCCGTATCCTTCCTTACTTGTTTTTCTCTCTCTTCTTTTCCAGCTTCTTTGCTTCCTTTTCTACAGGTAATAACTGAAATGACACAATATCAAAGTATAATAAAGATAGTCACTACTTACCAGTGAAATTGTCCTATCAATATCTTTTAATTTAATTTGGGTGCATGGGGGCTTTACTCTATCACTTGTTTTTCATTGGATTGAAATTTCCCACTCAAGGGGTAAAACCAAGACTTGCTGAGGATTTTGAACCCAAGTTATGTACCCAAGGACAGGATATTCTATCCTACATAAATACATTTGATACAGTTCTTTTCTTACATCGCTTACCAATTTTTTAATACATATATGCGAAGACACTATCTTGCAGAAAAATATCTACTTTTTCATCCAATTAAGTAAATTATCAATAGTGAATACCACTTGAAAGAGCACAACACAGTTTGGTTTATACAGAATATATAACCTTAAGATTATAAATACTCTTAAAATATTTCCATGTCCTTCACCATTTCTGATAATTGTACAGGAATCAAACTCCTGTGATTCCATACTCAAAACAAGGAGGCACCTAGAAATACCCGTTATTATTTATATACCTTAAGAGCTTCGTAAATATTGTATTTCATATGATCTCAAATGTGATAAGTGACTTCAGGGTTATCAGCAGTCAACTTGATCTGTGGTTTTCATTTTTGCCTTGGGTCTGAATTATTGTACTGTGTTCATTTTATCTCGCATCTAAGAAAACCTCCCTTTATTGAGATGTCAAACATCCTATGCTATGTTGATTCAACTTACATCTTCATCCCCACTTTCCTCACTGTCATCTTCATCCTCCTCCTCATCATCTGATAATCCCACATCATCAAAGTCATCTCCAGCCACCCCATCACTTTCTCCATCATCTGACTAATAAACAGAAAGAATTTTAATTTATATTACAAGGTATAATATAAATAATCAAACACACACACAAATTTCCATATGTTTTTTTGCCTGATTGCATCTCATAAATGTTAACTATAATTAAAAGTCATCGTTGTCATCTGTGATTGTTTTGCTCAGTTTTACAGACAAATTCAGGCTGTTTCCCCTAGCTAAAAAGTGCCTGATTTTCCCATAATGACCCAAAACTAAGGAATATATTCTCAATTTCAATATAAATAATGCTATATTTTCCCAATTTATAAAAGAACAGGCTGTTGTAAAATTAAGGTTACAAAAACAATGGTCATGGTGATAGCTCTTTATGATAAATAGGTCCGACTAACTGCACCTTGACCTTTAAGTATTTATGAAGTAAAAGAATGAGATACCTCATCAGAATCCATCAATGGTTGCTTAGATGACGGTTTTAACCATGCCTTGTTTTCATCCGAGTACCCTTTGACAGGTTTTGTTTCCTCCTCATCGCTGTCTTCTAAAAAAGATACAAAGCATATCAGAACCTAATGACAACTGGGGGTACTTTACAGATTTATGGCTAAGCAGAATTTGAAGTCCAGTGCCAATATAATAAAACCATTCTCATACTCAAACTGAGATTCTGAGCTTAAGGTCAAGTCCACTTCCTTTTCCCAGTTATAAATTATCCAAGCAGTATTTTCTAATCATACAAAATGTTTGTTGAGATTAAATGGTAAATACCCTTTGTATACATGTCTATTAATGTTATTTTTCACTGTTATATGATTTCAGCAACTTACACTTGCAGTTAGTTTGAGCACAGAATATAGACTCGAGCATGAGAGTGGTTTCATAAACACAGGTACAGAATTAATTGTAAACTAAATGATAAATAACATTTTACGATTACAATACATTGTCCAAAATTTATACTAAAACAAATACTTGCAATCACAAACAATTTTTCATTTCAAACTACATGTGCAACTGTTTTGAAATATGTTAGATTAAGCACTGTGTATTTCCCAAATACTACCCAAGCTACCTGGGACTAAGTCTTCACAATAATCATTAATACTCTTTTAAAACTTCACTTAATTACCTTCATCCTCCTCATCATCATCACTTTCTTCCTCACTTTCTTCCACCTTCCTTTTCTTGCTGACGACAGGAGCCCTCGCAAACTTTCCAGGCTTCTGGCTTTCTTTTTTCGTTTTCTGTTGCAATTTTTCTTCTTTCTTCTTTTTCTTTATTTCCATCTTTTCTTCTTTTTTCTGTATTCGTTTCTTTACTCTGTGATATAATAAAATCACAACCAAAGTTGCCAAAATATACAACATATATTTATACCATGTGTTTAGCTGGTATTCACATTTTATGATTTTCAATATTATTGAAAATGAAACTTCTACTGTTTACCAGGAAATGTTTACCCAGTCAAACGTTCGCCCTCCGCCAGTAAAATCCATATTCATCCAGTGTTAATTTCGCTCCTTCACATTTAGTTACTATGTTTATGATGCTGTTCACTAATACTCGGTGTAATGATAAATCTGCCCTAACTACCAAGGACGAAAAAAGACAAAATTTAAACTGCATGGTTTAATGAAAAGTATGACATAAATACAATCCACAGCCCTATTGAATGTAATGATAAAAGTAACATACCGCGTTTTCTGTCTGCTTGACAGCTTCTTTTCTGAATCATCATCTTCTGAAAATATAAAGCACAACACAGCGTGTGTACACAGTACAATGCCATTGATCTCAAAAAAGAACTTGGTGAATCTCTAAGATATATTATTATTTATTAATTATCTCGAATGAATGATGTCATTTTATGCTCCTAATCTTTAACTGCTAAGAAAAACCCCATGTAATATGTTAGTATATGGCATATATGACTTCATAAAAAAAAATCTTATGATCTCTTTCATGGCCCAAGTGAATGCTACGAACCGAAATATTATCTATTGTTCATTCATATACCTAGGTAACTGTAAATGTAACCCTCAATCATAAAGGATGAAATTGTAAGAGTCAATTGCAAGAAGCCATTGCACAATATCTGCAGGCTGAATTGAAAAAAATCAATTTATTCATTTGCTCACTCCGTTTGCGGTAGACTTTCTTATTTTCATGTACTTCATCTACGTGTGTAATGGATTTTGTTCTTTATGAGTTTTAAATTAATGCATCGAAAGAAATTTTGTTTACAACAGCTGTACAACCCTGTCTGACAAAATTCCTATTTCATTCCTTCCAACCATCAGAGATATATACCTCATCGTGGCAACGAAGATTGAAATTCGATGACATATATATGACTATGAACTGACAGTAGGCAATAATTAGGACTACATATAATACCATGATACATTTCGACCACACTGATATCTAACTTTGGCTGATGCCTGTGATCTGCAGCTTACCTGTGTTAGCATTTTTTAAAGCATTTGGAATCTGCGGTGGCTTCTGCTTCTTTGTCTTTCGGCCAGGCCCTGATTTTACCAAGTTAGTCGGGTCCCTTTTCCTCCCCATCGTTATTTACGCCAGCAGTATTCAGAAATGTGATTAAATCTATCCGTCTTTCCACACTTCCAACACGTGTTGGCAAAAACAGCTACCGAAAAGTGTTACACTTCCGGTGTAATGTCGTAAAATATAGAAACCATTAAGGATCCATGTACAAATGTATTTATTTATAAAAAAAAATGAATTTGCTTTCATGGCTTGATAATAGCTTTGATGAATAATTTCTTCTTTCTGTTTTATCTGTCGTATTTATTGCTCTGAAATATAATGGTGTATGTTTTATGTAACCCAAATAAAAATTCTTTGAATTTCATCTTTTTCTTCCGTACGTACGTGGAGTGAACTGAAAAGAGTTAAGGCAGAAAAGGTTTATCTTGACAGAATTTCACCAATATCGACACACATACCATTTTCAAATCGCACGAGTGGGTGAGAAAACGTGAAGCATAATGTACAGTTATATGAAGAAAAAGCATGGAAAGAGAGAATGAGTGGTGACCGCGATTTCTGCAGATTTATAATTGTTCATGATAATTTGGCTCCTCATATATTGTGGAAATTGTTAATGAAATTTCCTCAAAACAGAGAAGCCATACGTAGTATAATGAAATTGATTGTGTCTCTAAGACATTCAGAACAAGAGGCCCATGGGCCTTAACGGTCACCTGATATATTTATACAGAGAGTTGATTTTGTTTTTAACATGAACAGAAATATTATTCAAAGTGACAAAAAACAATAAAACCACCTTATTCAATATCTAGCATACAGATTTCAGACTAAAAAGTATTTGAAACTAGCACCTCTGATTCTAAACAAGGAAAATGAAGAAATTTTAGCACATTGACTCGTTTGAGCCCCACCCTACAGCCCTTGGGAATAGGGCTGGCTCAAAATTTTCAAAGTATCAAACTGTCAACTCAAGGTTATAATTCCAATCAAGTTATTAACATGTAATATTCAAAGAATCATTTGCCATTATAAACCATAATAAATTTTGCCCCCCCCCCCCCCTTCCCCGGGGGGTAAACGTGAGACCCTAGGGTCATAAACCTTAAGACCCTTCCATATATGAAGAGTATTTGATTCTCCCATATCTGGGTCTTGAGAAGAAGATTTTTGAAATTTTAGTCAATTTGATCCTTTTTGGCCCCGCCCCTCAGGCCCCGAGGGGCTTGGGACTAAACCGGCAACTATTTTTGTTGACCTTTGTCCATGAAAGGTCCCTGCAAAATTTCATTAAAATTGGTTCAGGGGTTTTGGGGAAGAAGTCGAAAATGTAAATTGTTTACGGACGCACGACGGACGACGAACGACGACGGACAAAAGGCGATCGCAATAGGGCACATGAGACTTTGTCTCAGGTGACCTAAACAACTGAATTATGCCATAAATGTGGACACATGTATAACGATATATATACCCACATAGTTTTACAATGTGATTGTACAGAAGACTTACGAGATCAGTTATGGTGTCAAGTCATTAATGCATGTGAACTTATGTTTAGCGTATTTCCGACCTCCCTTGGGGCACCATATATGAATCAACAGCTACTATACAAAGCACAAAACTATTTGGCAAATCAATTGTTATTTCGTACATCGTTAATACCTAAGTGTCCATTCGACTAAAGCGTAGCCGAATCGACTTGTCGATTTCGTTGTCAATTCGGACATTTTTTAACACCTTAGCGTTCATCGTGTTGCTTGTCATTTGTCTCATGAACGTGCTAGTAGTGCATCATTCTGGTAACCAGATGGGATTTTCTTGGCTGGAAACTCCCAACATTGTATTTTGTTCCCATTTCCCCCGATTATCAAATATCAACAGTATCTATTTAACTATTAAATGTGTGACATACAATTGCAGCCCTATGTCTTGTTGCATATTGTTCAAAGTGGCATCTTTGTTGAGTTGTGAAAAAAAAGAAAACACAAAAAGTACGTCGCAAATCCAAGTGAGGTAGGCTATAGATATTTTTCGAAACAGAGACTGCTGTTAATTTGTATTTTTAAATGTTGGTCACGTTTAGGTCGAAGCACGCTCATCCGTCAGAGATGTACAGTTATTGTTAATAACTGAGCCAAGGAGCGTGAAGCGTTGTGTGCCGCATCAGTACCGATCGTTCTCGGTCAGTCATCCTGATGGCGTCATACTTATTATTACGTCAAAACAATCGCAGCCCAAACAGATATAGACACCCTTTGCTCGATCATGACACTCTAGTCAATGGGATAAGCATCATGAATGTAATTGCACACAAAAGGCGAGTTTTACCTACTAAACGAGATCTCGTATATTGCAGAACATTGGACAAGCCGGTTTTGATAGAAAACAAACAATAAATGTAAATTAATAAGTGCGTTCTTTATTTAGTAGTTCTCGTTTCTGCTCCAGAAACTTATATGCAGAAACGTTACGTTATTCCTTGCCATAGTAAAAGCATTAAAACTCGTTCAAAACCACTAGGAGCTTCTAACTGGTGGAAATAAATCTGATTTTAACAAGTAATTTCATATTGAGAACTAGTAACTATATTTAGATATGGAAATACTTATCTGAAAAAAAACCTCTCTAATGAAGTTTCCAATCGTCTACAATATCTTACCCTGATCTAGTGGTTGATGTTCTATTTGAACTTAACACAGTAAAATCACCAGAAACATCTTAAGCTATTCCTAGTGGACAAAGGCAAATCCAATGAATGGTAGTTCAACATTATATTTACCATTTTGGGATTATTCCAAGCTCATAGATAAATAAAAAATATTTTTCCCAAATCAAGATTTATCCAAAGTTAGCATTTGTATCGTTTATACTTGTTCAAAATGAACAGAAGAACCATCTGTCCATGCAGGGCGAGTCAGTGGTACCTACCACGGGGACCTGAGCATTTGTTACAGCTATATTTGGACCTAAACTAAATCGATCTAAACCTCCCAAACGTGTAAAATTACTCTCAACACCTTAGTTTAGGTCCAAATATAGCTGTAACAAATTCCCATGGCCCAGTGGTACCAACGTCACCCATTATGACGTCATAATAGCGATGACGTCAATAATTAGGTCATAGCATTCCTAACTCCCTCCATGGCCAACTACGTGTAATTTGGAGAGAATAAGTTTCAAATTATGCTCGAGGTGTACATCCTTAGTATTTTCGGGACCTCCACCATCCTCGGAATTCCAGGGCTGACATTCACTTGCGTTATGTTGCGTAAGTGAGCGAAACTCGTGGAATTTCCATGATGGATATTAACTAGAAACGGACGTAGATGTGTACATATTACTTGTTTTACACAAAACAAATTCTATTCCGGAGCATGACGTGAAGTTTTATGGACATGCTAGTATGTTACTGCCAGTAGGTTAATTATAGTCGAAGTGGAGGGATAGCTTCAGCGAAACCATTGGATTTCGTAGAGGCCAGTCGATGTGTCAACCAATGTTTTCTGTTTTTTTCTCTCCAAAATGCTTTTGTCCAAAACTGAGGGTGTATGTCTGCATTAGGAGCATATTGAATTTCCTACATTAATACTGAAACTTCCTAAATATTTTTTACACAGTGATGACTCGCAATATATGCCTCTCTTCCTGCTCTTCCATTGTTAATTTTACTTTAAATACAAACATACCAGGTTTGACATCAATGATACCGATGGTGATTCCGAAATAAGCTCTACCGAGCACACGCCACCCATCCCTTCAACCAGCACGCGCGTGGCATCTTTCGGATGTTCAGTTCCAAGGACAAGGTCATAAAAGGAGGTCAAAGTTCAAATAACTGTTTCTTCACTTGTCGGGACTTCTTCAGTGTCAGCATCACTATAAGGTAACAAATGTCTGCCTTGGTTATATCTACTTCGACAGTAAATAAAAACCTCGCAGACTATGTAGACGGTGTTATTCATGATGTTTAATGTGATGTTAAAGACTGTTTCCCTATAGTTATTGTAATTCCTACTCCCGTTATAGCATGACTCTATATAGGAGGCAACAAGTGATCTTAAATTTAGCTGTCTTAATTTTTAGAAGAAGTGATTTTCCGTTTGCGATACATATCTTCATTTATCAATGGTTTATTCTCTAAGGGGGATTACATATGATGTACATTAACGGTATTTATCCTGCAATAAGCCCATGTCTGATAATAAACTCCCCATATCAAAGATAGTTCAGTAGACAGTCCACCTCCTACTTTGAGTTAGAGTTTATGCGGTGACTTCCTGAGCTAATTACAGGATATCATGTATATCCAGACAATAAATACAATATGTGTATCCGGACTATCAATACAGTATATATCCGGACTATAAATACAGTATATATCCAGACTATAAATACAGTATATATCCCGACTATAAATACAGTATATATATCCGGACTATAAATACAGTATATATCCGGACTATAAATACAGTATATATCCAGACTATAAATACAGTATATAGCCGGACTATAAATTCAGTGTATATCCGGACTATCAATACAGTATATATCCGGACTATAAATAAAGTATATATCCAGACTATAAATACAGTATATAGCCGGACTATAAATTCAGTGTATATCCGGACTATCAATACAGTATATATCCGGACTACCAGACTATAAATACAGTATATTATAAATACAGTATATATCCAGACTATAAATACAATATGTGTATCCGGACTATCAATACAATATGTGTATCCGGACTATCAATACAGTATATACTCGGACTATAAATACAGTATATATCCAGACTATAAATACAGTATATAGCCGGACTATAAATACAGTATATAGCCGGACTATAAATACAGTATATATCCCGACTATAAATACAGTATATATATCCGGACTATAAATAGTATATAGCCGGACTATAAATAGTATATATCCGGACTATAAATACAGTATTTATCCAGACTATAAATACAGTATATATCCAGACTATAAATACAGTATATAGCCGGACTATAAATACAGTATATATCCGGACTATAAATACAGTATTTATCCAGACTATAAATGCAGTATATATCCGAACTATACATACAGTATATATCCGGACTATAAATACGATGTATATCCGGATTATAAATACAGTATATATCCGGACTGTAAATACAGTATATATCCGGACTATAAATACAGTATTTATCCAGACTATAAATACAGTATACATCCGAACTATACATACAGTATATATCCGGACTATAAATACGATATATATCCGGATTATAAATACAGTATATATCCGGACTGTAAATACAGTATATATCCGGACTATAAATACAGAATGTATATCCAGATTATAGCCCTTGAATCTCGTCGATGATTGTGACTCTTGCTTTTTTTGTCACAATTTTGTTTTGATGAAAGGAAACAAAATCACACGGTCGTTATCCATGAAATATGAAGAAAAAAAAAACAAGGACATTTTAAAGTAAATAGCATGTAAATGATATTGGTAATGACCTTTTCCAATCTATGTTTTCGCTCTTTTTACAAACGTCAAATGTAACATAAGAAATGATTCATTGATTAACGCTTCGCCTGTCGCCGACACCGGCTCATGAAACTGTTCAAAGACAAGTTCTTGTACTGTAAAGGGTGTGAAAATGGAGTCAAGTCCTTATTTATTCGAAATATAATTTAGATTTGAAATTAGCATGGATCGGTACGCTTAGTGTTAGCGGGAAAATGGGTACACGAAAGAGGTAGAAATTTTGAACTGTTACAAAGTAAAGACCGTGAAATAGAGTGGGTGGTCGAATGGCGCAGTCGGGATATATATATAGCGCACTGGCCTTTAATTCAGCAAGACGGCCGGGGTTCGATTCCCCCATCAGACGTGAAAACGCTTGGGGTCACTTGCCTGACCACACGGGTCTTTCCGGGAACTCCGGTTTCCTCCCACACTAAGACCCCCTGCGCGCTACCATCCGTGCCAACAAGAGTGAAAAGATGATAGAACTTATTTTGCAATTGTTGTAAAATAAAGTTACATTTCAAAAATGTTTTTTTTACGGCCCGCTGTATTCTCCTCAAGAAGTACTCCACACCGAGATTTTTGTCCTATAATTTGTATAATGGGAATTGTCTTATTCGATCGATTATAAAGAAGGACTTTTGTGACTTTATTGTTATATATTCAGTATAATATGTTACGTATGTTTTGTTGCCGGACGTACGTTTAGTCTGGTTACAAAGGAGCACGTGATATTTACTAAGTGATGTGTCGTGTGAATCTAAATAAAACATATCTGACAAGTGTAGATTACATATTGATATAGATTAATCAATACGTGTATCACGAATTTAGGTAAGAGCGCTTAGTGCATATATAACATAGATATCGTTCGTATACTTAAATTATGCATGATTTATGGATTCAACTTAAATTGAACGTAGCATATGATTCCAGAAGTTTATTGAAAATTTGCAAGAAAATTAATTTAACCTAATTGGTATTATGTAACGGGCACCTGTTGTTCTCAAAACTGCCAATAAGAAGAGCTAAAACAGGTAGTAAGTAGTTCACAATATGTAACTAAATTAATGACAAAAAAATGCAGTTTGGTCACGTGATAGGTTATAAGCCAAAAATCGGAAATTATGGGATGTATCGCCAATCAGTGACGTCACACTGCGCATGATCAACCCGGGCACCAAATCGCTCGAGCGACGCAGGGGCAAGGGATAGAGCCGCTAACCCATGTGTACCCCGATGCTTTATATTGTACACATCAAGAAATAGTGCTGACAGGATTTGCTATATTTGTTCCAGAGGAGTTATATTAATCATCACTGACATCGACTACCATGGCTTCAGCGGGGAAAAATGACGAAAACGACGAAAGTATGGATGTCGGAGAAGAGACCGGTGAAGGTATCACTTTGTTTAATTTCCTAATTAGGCTGATGGGAGCTTTCGAATTCCCGATAGTTTGACAGTTGAAACTTGCACGATTTTAACATCTTGCACAAATCGGTGTTCATTGAACATCTAATTAGCGATAAATCTTAACTTCACGTCGACACAACACTGTTTGTATCGGATACAGGAGATGTTTTCAAACCACGAGTCGAGCGGAATTCCCTTTGCCTACGTCTTTGTTCATTTGCATACAGGATACGAAAATCCTGTGTATTTACGTTTTAGAAGGGGTTTTCCCGTTCATATCACCATTTTCGAAGGCTTATAATGTTTATATGACATGAATATATGCTCAAGCGGAAAAAAATACTGTATCTTGCATTTTTGTTTGATTAAAATTCACTTCAAAATCGATGGGATAAATATCGGGATAGATATCATACTGTCTACTTGCGGTATGCGCATGCCCGGAAGACAAGTGCTCCAACTTATCAGCTGATTAACAGTTATATTTTGTTTTGTAACTGTTCAGTTGTAAGACAAGTATGACAGTTAAGATTTATCATTAAAACATATTTGTCACTTAACATCGAGTTTGATTGTTTATAACATGATACCATTACTCCTTTGTGAAATTAGATTTATATTACAGTCTACAGATAAAATTAAAGTCCATGTATTTTTTTTGACTACCTCAGCTTGACAGAAAATTTAGGCGCTAATTCTTATATTTTCCATTTTTGAATTAGTCTAGTGGCTTTTATACAAAACAGAGTACTGTTTAGCCCAGAGTTAACTGTTATATTTGATATAATTATTTTTATAAATGCAGAGTAGTTGGAATGGAATTGTGCAGTTAATCGTTCAACCATCCGTGGGAAGTTGTGATCGTTAAAGAGACATTTCTTCATAAATTGTCAAACTATAGGATATTGTGTATACTTTCCTGATTTTACTTTCAAATGCCTTCAATACATAGATCTATTTCTTAACTATAGACTCGTGCTTTGTGTGTAGAACTCCTTCGCATTGTTAGAAACTATATTTTTGGTAATGGGATTCTTCAGCTATTTGAAAATGATGTTCAGGACTCTGACTCACCTGAAAAATCCTTCAAAAATCACAGGTAGTGTAGTATTTTATTTAGTTATAAGTATCGTCTTTTGTCGAAAAATACATTATAAAGACACTAAAACAGAAATGGTCAGGAAGACAAAGGTCATTAAAAAAATCAACACGATAAACCTGATCAATTCAGGAAACACTTGTTCAGTTTTGTATGAAGTTTCCAACTAGTTATTGTATCAAATTGTGCATGTCTTGTGTGACCTCTCACAACTATAGGCTATTTTTTTTATTGGAACAATTGACACAATTTGTGTTGTTTGCATTTTTTTTAGAATCATAGTGCAAGTCCCCTCAATAAGCAAAATAAGATATTTTTTATTTACAAACTTTCACAGGATTTATTTGCCATGATTGGATATATATGTTATGAAGAAATGTCGCTTTAACAGTCATATTGATATGACATTTACCAGCCATCTTTGAAAATATCCAGGACATAATGCTTTGTAATGAAGAAAACAACAATATGGTGAAGTTTCAATATACAACCTTTAACTGATGTTTTGCAGTCTCAATACAATAATAAGGTTATAATGTCACCTGCAAAATGTCAAGTTTTTAGATTTTCAAGAGAAAATGATACCACAATTTTCAGTGATGTTGAGAGAAATGAAATGTTTCAATGTAAACATACACTATATGTTTGTACGTGTTTGTTTCTATTTTCATTCGTGCCACCTTTATCCTCTGCTGTGTTGGAATCGGCGAGTTCTTACTCTGTCCGATGTTCAAATTCACCAGACACTGTTAGATGTAAATAAGAAAATAACTATGATGAAAATATATGAAAGCTACACATTTTTCTGCAGATGAGCGGTATTCAACTCCGCAAAATGTCTCTCCTTCACCGTATTCCCCACCTGAACAGGAGGGGGCTGAGTCTAGATTGGGTACTTCCTGTAAGTACAGCCTCCCTAGCCCAGGAATGAGTGCCTCTGTCTGATGCATGCTGCAGTGTCCTTGGTTGCTGGTCATTTTTTGTTTTAATTATTATATATGGTGTAATATGGAAATACCTGTGAAAAAAGCTAATGTTTTTCATGTTTACCCGAAGAAAATTTCTAAATTATTATGGGAATTCTTGTTAGTTTTATTTCATGAAATTTCAATAATTTGAGATGTAAAGATCATATAATTTAAAGTATTAGCCCTGGAGAAAGACTTCGAAAAATTCTACTGGCATAGCTTATATCTTATTAATTAATAGTAAATATGGAAAAAAAATACTAACCTTACAATAAAGCCCTGGGCAGTGGGCTAGTGGACAATATATACCAAGGTACATGTACTTTGCCCAAATAAAGATTTATTAAGGTAACTGAGAATTAATACAATGTTTATTTAAAAAGGGGCCTGACATGCTAAATTGAATCCTAACTGTGTTTTCCAATTTCATGGGATATTTTAAAAATTTCAATGCATACATGGTTAGGCCAATTAAAAAAATATATATATACATGTGTGTTTCCTGTTTCGGCTCCAAAAAGATAGGGTAGATAGGTAGAAAAAACATTTTATTTTATTTTTTCATTTTGTTTTTCTGGTGAAGAAAATCTCCTGATTACCTCCATGATTGTTAAAGATTTGTTATTGTTTTAATAAAGTAGGAAAGGCACCAAATATATAATTTTTGATTCATGTAAAATAAATACACATTAAATGCATTCACAGTTTTTGTGTTGAGCAGGCCCAAACTACACAATGAAGTAAATTATTATTTGACCCTCCTAAATTTGTATGGAATATACCAACATAATTTACAGTAGTGCTTCCACCAGTGTTACATTTCTAAATTATCCCTACTGCTGGACACTAGTTTTAGTAATCCAGACTCCACTGATGGTCACCAGTGTTACATTCTCTTTTGTATTACTGATACTTTCTGTTCTCAATTTCCACTGCGTCCAGTTCAACTTAATTGATAAAAAAAATAAGTACCTTTATATTTACACTAATTTCAACCCAAGTTTTTTAATCTGTCATAAACTATACAAGTTTTCACTATTGTGAACTCAATCTCTCCACTTCAAACTGAATTATCTCCAACTATAAACTGTAAAACAGCACAGATGTACAAACTACAACTAAAACTACTATTACATCAATTTGTATAACTAACTTTCTATCTCTCCTCTATATCTCTTGACCTCTCAACTGGGTCTTGACTCTACCTCTGGGGAAAAATCATGTGATCACTGCACAGTGTATTATCCAGATTACAATATATATATAAATTTGTAATATGACACGCTTCAGAAAAAAATGGCGATTTCGTTATGATCTTTTTGGAATGGTAGAGGTTTATTTGCATGTTTTATTTTTAAAGAAGATTTAGGGTTCATCTCCAAATATTCAAAAATTTTCAATAAAACTAAAAGTAGATGCAACATGATCTTGATGCAAATGGTATGCAAAGTTGAAATTGGGTTCAACTTCTAGGGGTATGCTAAATAGTGTTGTTTCTCAATGGGAAGGGACTTGGGGTGCACCAATTGCAACCCTTTCGAGAATATCATGGCAATTTTTTTTATCAGTTAAAATTCTTGTCATGCCCAGGCTAATTAGCTATATGTATTGATTAAGTTCAGCATTCATTTGATGTGCAACACAGAATATGTATGTAGTTCAGCTATAAACATCTTATATAATTAAGGAAGAGCTGATCAACAGCCTAGCAGTATATGAATTGTACTTTGTACAGTATAATGCTGTATATATGCTTACAAGTAAATTGTACATCATATGAATTCTGTATTGTATATATTCATGATGCATTTAATACTCCATGGTTAGTTGGCTTTTTCAGTATAAAGTTTTCCTTTTAGTTTCTGAACAATTTTCCTTGCTTTATATTTTAGTGTGATTTGCAACTTTATCAAAGAGTTTAAATGAACTAGGGTTTTTTTCTAAGGAAAATAAGAATTTTGCATTTTCTTAGATTTATTTCAGAATTTATAACTGGAGATCTAGACTGTCAATTGGGGATGATTTTCTGGATTTGTTTGTCATTCCAATTTTGAATACTATATGAAACTGAAACTGTGTTTAACTGAAACTGTGTTTCATTCACGGAACTATTACTGTCCTGTTCAAAACCCCTCAACATATATTGATGTAAAAATATTCTGAATCAACAAGTCATAGATATGCTAAGCATACATGTGTTTATATGTATGTGCTGAGCTGTACATGTGCTTTCAGACTTTGTAGGATCATCATAGCGTTTTAAATTTTATTTTCATTTTCTAGATTTCCTGAATGTGTAGCAGGCTTTTAGCATGCATGTTGTACCTTTAATTTATTTTTGACCTATTAAAAGTATTAATACAAATCAAATGATCTATATTGATGATGGTTGCATGCAGTTTATATTTATATTGCATAATGCCTTAATTATATATGATGGTGAGCTAAACAGGGCATGGATGATGGGAGTCCTACATTTCTGTAGAAATATTTAGATTACAGGTATTGGTAACTAGGTGGTAGGCATGCACAAGAGGTGATTCAGCACTTACATTTAATAGTCCCTTCTGTGTGGAAGGCTATATCTGATGCCTTAATTATAAATTGCCTTAAAAGCTAGTGGCTTGACAGGCTTGTTTCAAATAGCTCTTAGTCAACTAATAGCTATAGGCTTATGAATATACATGAATGATTTGTAGTTCTTTTTTTTAATTATTAAAGCTGTACATTGTAGAAATGTATCAATATAGTACTGATATTCAAAAAGAAAGATGATGAATTTCTCATGCCCAATATTACATAACGGACTCCAGGTACACAATATGGATGGTGATTATAGATGTATATGGTATAAGTAGGTACTACAAGTAATCATTGGTGTTTAGATTAGAAGGGCGTTCAAGTACAAGATGAGATCAGTTTAGAAATTTAACAAAAATATTATTTTTCCACAAAAACTTTGTACATTGGTCATGCAAGTACTGTACCAGTTGGGATAATACTGCTGATAGTAGATAATACATTACGGTAAACCTTCGGTCAGTTCGAACAAAATTAAATAAATATTGATGAACCTGATCGGATTATACAAAATTATGCTTAAGAAATCAAGCGTGAGTTCGAACTTTCGGCAAAGTGTAAATCAAGTCACAAACATATCCCCGACATATTTTCTTCACCGGAGTATACCTCTATATATCCAATGTAAGGTCGATACGTAACAACGACGGCCTGGCATAGAACAATGGCACATTTATAAATGGGTAAAATGATAGTATATTATTTAATTCAATGTTAATTGATCATTAAACTTTCTTCATTTCGTGATAATTATTATCGTTATTGCGAAGCAGAGGCCAATGTATAGGCCCCTAAACAGTCAGTACACGTTTCATTTGTGACACAAAAGTTAGACTACCTAGCTTGTGTCCTGATACCTACCAAACATAGTTGAAACTTTCAAAATTACCCATCGCTAATTGGGACACCTGTGGATTTTTGGACTTTGACATGAATGCTAACACGTCACTCACAATGGCTGGGCGGCCGATCCCTACCGCGACAACGTGTCCTACCCTATAGCTACCTGGTGTGAGGGCACACATTAAAGGTAACACCTTGATTGGCAATAATTAAGGGATGTCTGGTCGCAATTAAATAATCAAAATGCTTAGTTAACACTGTATTTGACAATACACGGGCGATTCCTTAGTTTGCCGTACAGCGTGACATCAGTTCATACTGATCGCATGTTATTTATACATTGTCGGGGCCTAAGTTGCTATTGGCTGTCTCGTGCACGATGTATTTTCAAACAATGTAAAAAAATGAATCAACGCTAAAATCTGTGACATATATTTATGGTTTGTCTGTCACAGCTGTAATGCAATGCTCACACATACAACCCATTACCCTAAAAGTGTCTGTTGATCAAAGTATTGGCATTTTTCCGGGGCCGATCGATGGAGTTTGCCGAAAAAAAATCTTACTTTAAATGTGCGTTCTTCATTTGACAAGTTCGGACTATCCGAAATAGGGTCAATCAGAGTTTGAACTATCACTAGCTAGAAAATTATTGTTTTTATTGAAAAAAATAAGTGTTCGAACTATCCGCAGATTCGAACTGACCGGAGGTTTACCGTAAGTTATATAAAGTATAGGTGTGCAGGAGGGAAAAAGAAAGAGATGTCTCGGAATGCAATGTGACCTAGTTTAAGTACCTCATTATAATCTGCTAAATACTACACACAACCTATTTCCATTGGTAAGAAGATATAAAAAGATCTTTATATAATTTAGCAACTTCCCAAGGAATAACCTAACCTTGAGAATAGACATTATAGTGAGTCTTATAACCAGACAAATGATTCTGTGCTTTAAGTCCTAAAAATCAATAATTCTACATTCTGTAAAAACTGCAGGAGTAGCAGACAGAAAGAGGCCAAATCTGCAACTCTACACTGTAGATCTGGGGACTCGACTTTACAAAAGTGTGTCGCCCTCAATCAATACAGTCTGTCCCAGCATCACGCTGCCACTATAGCGTTTCTTATCATAAATCTGTAGTTAACGTATGCATGTTCCCGGTACATTGTACATTACTGTACTGAATGTGTGGCCTAGATACAGATTTTCACAGCTATCACAAAGCTGATTTATATAATACATAGTGTACATATAAATCTATATATTGGATTCAGGGTTTTGCTTGTTTAACCTAATGTTTTCTTGTTAATATAGTTCTTTTTAAAAAAAGACACTTAATAATTGGTGATATTTGGGACTTATATTCTACAAAAATCTATGATAATTATACTATTAATAATCAGAAAATGTCAAAAATCCCTTATATGTTCAGTAATGTGTTGTAATTGCATTCTTGTAACAAAATAAGGGTAAACATATCAAGGGACCCCAATTTTTTTTACAGATTTGTCTTACATTCCAATTGTGTTATCAAGTAAAGGACATGTTTTGGTACTCCACTTTTGAAAAAATAGCTATGACTGACTTTGCAACTAAATTAGTTTGTGATTTAGAGTGGTCAGCAATTGCTGTACATTTTAACAAGAATGTGTTGCAGTTGTGGAAAAGTGTAGAAATGGATCGTTATAGAGATGACAGCTATAGCTATCCGCTAAATCGTCATATCAATTTATAAATATGATGTTGTCATGTAAATTTCTATTGTAAATATTCTCAGTTCAGAACTTGTTTTTAATTTTCTTTTTCTTCTTTAAGGAACATTTCTTCAGTATTATAGCCATAAAAAGGTTCTTTGTAGACCTTGAAATGATTTTACCTTCGTTGATGTTTGTAATGACACTTGGTAATAAATTCATTGTTGAGTCATTTGGTATTATAAATGTAATAGCATTATTAGAGATATGTACACTTGTAAATCCTTTGTTTTGTGATTAAGTGTTGTTTTGATATGAACAGATGATGACGTAGCAGACAGTCCAGTACCGGAGAAGAAGAGTAAAAAGAGACGATCCAAAGATCCTGCGGAGAAGAAACAGAAGCGTAAGAAGAAGAAGAAGAAATATGATGACGATGAAGAGGTAGGCAGTGTTATATCTGAACAGTGTTAGGCAGTTTGCTATATTTGATATCAGCTGAAACCTTTGAAGGTAGAATATATGTCACATAAAAAGATGAATTTAGCCTTTATTAGTACATGAAATTAGATCATCACAAGATAATGCTACGACCAGCTGGGACACACTTGACTGGTGAATCTACAGATTTGACCTTCCGCCCCTGCCACAGTGTATTGTACTAACCTCTGTCTATGTTTGACCTCACAGATGGGATTTGATGATGATGTTAGCGAGGACTACATATCACCACCCAAGAAACAAAAGAAGCCAAAATCCACACCTTCAACTACGCCAAAGGTTAGGAAAATAAATACCTTAGGGTATTCAACATGATAGATACGCAAGACATTCCCTTATTATGATATTATCACAGTCATTTTGGGTTTTAATCTAAAATGAAGTAGGCTACAACGTATTTTTTTATGAAATCCATTCAATTCTAAAAGGTACTGAAACCAACTTGGTCAACTAAATAATTTCTCTCAAATGAATAGGCTTTGTTGCATATAAACGAAAGGACTTGGTCAGTTTACCTTAAAAATGTCCTTTAGCATTTTCTGGCATTTTTTTCGTGAATTGAAATTTTTCTATTGGTATAGTCTACAATGGTGTCATAATGAATTATTCAATATTTTATCACATTTCTAGGAAAAGAAGAGCCCTTCAGATATTATTGCAGATGATCTGGGTATCAATAACATTGACATTGAATATGACGATGATGACTTCACTACCCTGAATAACTACAAGCTGTTCAAGCAGCACGTTCAGCCTCTTATACAGAAGGCAAACCCCAAGGTGCCCATGGCAAAGATGGTTACACTGATAGGGGCCAAGTGGAGGGAGTTTGCTCAACTGGTAGCAGCTCGAAACAAAACACGGGATACAGTGGGGAGTACAAGTGCAGCTCCAAAGGAGAAAGTAGCAGAACCCGTAAAGGAGAAAGAGGACAGAGAAGAGTCGGATAGAGAGGATAATGCAGACGATTCTCTGAGGGATAATGGTGAGAGTGAAAGTTCTTGTTTCCTTCGGATAAGGAGGAGAAATATTTATGAAACCTATTTAAAAGAAATCAGTGTTACATCTAATTTAATAAATTTTTGTGCATACGTATAAATAACAGGTATTTTCTAACCTTTCTGCCTTCCATATCTAAAGTTTTGAGGCTGGAATTGATGCAGAATATTTTATTTCTAACAGACTATTTTTTAATTTTCCTTATAGATACATCATTGCATTTATGTTACAAGCCAAGGTTTTCTAAACAGTCGTACACATTTTATTCTTTAATAAAAAAGGAGGAAATAATCCGAAATAATATTTTTCGTTGATATTATGCCTTACTGATGTTCAGTTTTGGTATGTCTTGTTACAGGCGACGAGGATACAGAACCTCAGGATGAGGCACCAATAGAGGAGAAGCCAAGAAAGAAATCTAAGTCAAAGAAAACAGTTGCTCCCCTCAAGATAAAAATCAACAAGAAAAAGAAAAAAGTGAAGAAGAGTGCTTCAGTTAGTGTATTGAAATAGATTAATGCTGATCTAAGAAATTAGAAAGAATGATATGTTTTCAATTTATATTGTCTGTCCCCACCGTTTTTTCTTTTCTTTCTAGAAATATATGTCTTGGTGCAAATGTATTTAAGTACAATGTAATTCCCACTATAACAATGGAGTTAAAAAGAAATATAGGAGGCTCAGCATTAAAACTTTCCCAGTAAGAAAGATAGGAGGCTCAGCATTAAGACGTTCCCAGTAAGAAATATAGAAGGCTCAGCATTAAAACTTTCTCAGTAAGAAATATAGGAGGCGCACCATTAAAACTTTCCCAGTAATAAATATAGGAGGCTCAGTATTAAAACTTTCCCAGTAAGAAGTATAGGAGGCTCAGCATTAAGACGTTCCCAGTAAGAAATATAGAAGGCTAAGCATTAAAACTTTCCCAGTAGGAAATATAGTAGGCTCAGCATTAAAACTTTCCCAGTAAGAAGTATAGGAGGCTCAGCATTAAAAATTTCCCAGTAAGAAATATAGGAGGCGCACCATTAAAACTTTCCCAGTAGGAAATATAGTAGGCTCAGCATTAAAACTTAAACAGTAAGAAATATAAGAGGCTAAGCATTAAAACTTTCCCAGTAATAAATATAGGAGGCTCAGTATTAAAACTTTCCCAGTAATAAATATAGGAGGCTCAGTATTAAAACTTTCCCAGTAATAAATATAGGAGGCTCAGTATTAAAACTTTCCCAGTAAGAAGTATAGGAGGCTCAGCATTAAGACTTTCCCAGTAAGAAATATAGGAGGCTCAGCATTAAAACTTAACCAGTAAGAAATATAGGAGGCTCAGTATTAAAACTTTCCCAGTAAGAAATATAGGAGGCTCAGCATTAAAATTTAAACAGTAAGAAATATAAGAGGCTCAGCATTAAAACTTTCCCAGTAAGAAATATAGGAGGCTCAGCATTTAGACTTTCCTATTAAGAAATATAAGAAGGCTCAGCATTAAGCCTTTCCTATTAAGAAATATAAGAGGCTCAGCATTGTAGAAGGCTTTCCAATTTGTAATTCTAAGTGACTCTATATGTTCCAGCGGTGGGTCAATAACAAACTATTTAACAAATTTAAATAACCAAGGATTCCTGAAAAAGGCTTACATATGAATTTTAGCAATCAAAATATGCTTTATTATCAATCTTGTGTGTTAAGTGCCATTAAATAATGTAATTGCTGTCAATGACGTTATATAAATGTGATGTATTGAGGTCTCTATAACATTTTCTATCAGAGGGTCATGTGCCAATAAAGGAAAAGAAATCTGGTCTGGAGTGCCATAAATATATATAGCTTTTCCTAAAAAAATTGCAGGATGAAGATGCAGCCTTCAACACAAGTGACGAGGAGTTTGAGCGTCAGCTGGAAGAGGCTTCCTTGTTGCAGGAGGCGGTCAAGGAGGCAGAGCCAGTACCAAGGCGAAAACCGAAGACCAAGAAGGGGCGCGGCAGGGGTAGTAGGAAGAAGACCAAGACTACCAACAAATTTCCCAATGATCCAGATGCAGAAGGCTACGAGGTTTGTGACACTAGGCTGCATGTGTTGTACATAAAGTGTATATTTACATTTCTCATCATTGTTTCATACATTTCTGTATTACCTTCCACTAAATAATGTAACCCTCTGTAATAATGCTAATCTCATCAAATCTTCATTTGTAAAACCCTATATTTGTGAGAAATAAACTTGCAATGACAAAATAGCACAAATTTCCTCAGAATCATCCCACTTTTATACAGTATGATTCATTTTGCACATTATCATCCTTGCTTATGGGTAATTGGAAGTCAAATTTCGCAAAGCTTTGGCATTTTTTTTATTTTTTTTTAATGCAGACTGACCACCAGGATTACTGTGAGGTTTGCCAGCAGGGAGGGGAGATAATCCTGTGTGACACATGTCCTCGAGCCTACCATCTTGTCTGTCTGGATCCAGAATTAGAGCAAGCACCTGAAGGGAAATGGAGCTGTCCTCATTGTGTAAGTTTTCCAGGGTAGGGCTGGCTTAAAAACATAAGGGGAATAATTATAATTGTGAAATAAGTATCTATAAAAACACAAGAAATTTGATTGAAATTGTTGTACGATTATACAGTTCATATATTACAGGTAACATACATTTTAAAAGTTAGTATGTTGTAACCATGGTCATAGTTATATATTCATGAATCAGAACATATCAAATTTTTACACAATATATCTTTAATTAAATGAAAACACTTTGAGTTTGACATTCATGATAAGGCTTTGTTTTAGTTTGAATTTGAGTTTGAGATTTTTAGGTCACCAGAGAGAAAGTCTCAAGTGACCTATTGTGATCGCCTTTTGTCTGGTGTCTTCCATCGTGCGTGCGAAACAATTTACATTTTCAACTTCTCCAAAAACCCTGAACCCAATTTCAATGAAATTTTGCAGAAACCTTCCATGGCCAAAGGCCAGAGGGGTGGGGCAAAAAGGGTCAAATTGACTAAAATTTCAAAAACCTTCTTCTCAAGATCCAGATATAGTAGAATCAAATATTCGTCATAGATGGAAGGGTCTTAAGGTGCTTAACCAAAATTAGCTGACTGACAGAACCACTATTTGTACATAGTACATATACTACCCAGATCTTTCACACAACTTTTGCATTACATGTAGTTCAAGTTACTTTTGTTACAAAGTGATTTCTTTTTCATTTGGCAACATCGATAACATCAGTTTTCACATAACTCAGGTGACCATTAAGGCCCATGGGCCTCTTGTTGTTGTTGTTGTTATCGTCTTAAAGTTACATTTAAAAGTGGAGTATTAAACACAATGGTTTGTAACATAACTGGAGAGTGTATATAAAATGATATGTTTGTTTCAGGAGGGTGAAGGGATAAAGGAACAGGAGGAGGATGAGCACATGGAGTTTTGTCGTGTGTGTAAGGACGGGGGCGAGCTACTCTGCTGCGACCAGTGTCCATCTGCCTACCACATGCACTGTGTGAACCCACATGTCAAGGACATTCCTGACGGTGACTGGCTGTGTCCTAGATGTTCTGTGAGTTGTTCTTCTTATTCCTCTTGTTAGTAGAAGTGAGAATTAAGTGACCGAAGTATTTCTATAAAGTACCATTGATTTATCAAAGTATTTTTATTGTATTATCCCTAATTCCACATTCTGCAGATTTTGAAAATTATATATTGTCGTATCTGTATTTTCCTAATTAGCAATCAATGTGTTTAATGCTTAATAGTAAATCAGTAATTAGTTTATCAATATAGCGATTGATGGTGGGTAAATTGCAGTTACAATGTTTTTGACATTTTAGTGACATATTTGTGATGCCTTTACTATTTTTGGTGACTTGATTATGATGTTGATATTTTTCTAGTGACTTTGAATTTCATGTTTTTGACTTACTGGTTATTGATGCCGTTTTCAGGCTCAGCCCTTGGCGGGTCATGTGGAGAAAGTACTGACCTGGCGCTGGACTGAACCGCCCGAGCAGGAGGACAAACTAGACGAGCTAGATCACACCCATGCTCATCCTCCATCCAAAAAGGTATGCTTCTGTAGTATTAACATACAAACCTTTAGATTATCAAATTTCACACGTGTGAGTCACATCTTATGGGCTGTAAGTTCTTGCCATAGCTTTAATTTAATATATATTCTTGATCTTTTGGGAAGTTAAAAAAGAGTTAGTTGCTAAGTAATTGATATGCTTGCTCATCAAAAATACCTATTGGACTGTAGAAGTCGGATGTTTTATATGTTGAACATTTTTCTCTCTTCACAACAGGCAAACATCAAGCCAACCCGGGAATTCTTTGTCAAGTTCCGCAATTTAAGTTACTGGCATTGTGATTGGATCAGCGAGTTGAGGGTAAGCTGTTATAATCATCATGCTTTCTATTTCCATAGTACATCCGCTTGGTATATTGACTGATCCTGATATATTCTGGAAGATAACAAATTTTAATTTTTCAAAAATATTTTAAACCATTTTGATTAGTTGTTGGTTTAATTTAATAACTGATACTGTATATTATAATGAATACATTTACTTTAACAAACACATATTTGCATTTTTAAAATATCAAGACATCTTTTATTACAATGGTTTCAAGTTTATATTGACTTTGGAACTACGTGCAGATATACAGCTTTTGCTGATGAAAATAAAATAGCTATACAATTCATATATCAATAAGCTAATTTGAGTTGCCTTAATTCCATTAAAGGTTCTTCAAAAAAAGAAACAACATATTAAGCTTTTCACATGATCTCATTTGCATTAATGGGTCTTGAGAAAAGAAGAAATCTTAGCTTCTCTATAGGTAAGACTTTGTATGTGTAGAGGAATCGATGAATCAATGCTTGGTCACTTCTCAGGTTGATGTGTACCACCCTGCTATGTATCGACACTACATTCGCAAGAATGACATGGACGAGCCCCCACCGCTGGAAGATGGCAGCAGTTATGGCATGAAGGATTATCACAAGATCAAGGGCAAAAGGGGTTCAGATTATAACAAGGAGAAGGATGATGGCGAAAATCTGGAGGAGCGCTTCTACAAATATGGCGTCCGCCCGGAATGGCTCGAGGTCCACCGAATCATTAACCACAAGTAAGGAGACTGCCAATAAACAATGTGTACTTGTTTGTATCTGTTTATAATCCCCTTGATCGTTGGTTACATTGTAAATTGCTAACAGTTTCAAGGTTCCATTTTTCTGTTGACTTTGTATAACTAGCTTTTATGAGTACATTATACTCTGAACAAAACTAAACAAATTTTGGATATATTGCAAGGCCTTATAACTCTCTCTCTCTGTCAGTATATTGCCAGACCCTAACAAGTCTCCCACAATATTTCACAAAAAAATCCTATGTAATGCTAAACGTTGAACAAATCAAAATAGTTCAATGTGGTTTTATTTTACTTTATACAGTGGAACCTGCTAATTATGATATTCTATTTGCCAGAGAAAAATATCAAAATAACTGATATATCATAATAACCGATCAACCTGTTTTTGATCGTTTTTATGTTGTATGAACCGGAAGTGAGATGCCCTATATTAATCAGACATAGATTGATGTGGAAACATGGAAAAATATAAATACAAACTGTATGCTGAAGCGAGGTGAAAGATTTACCTGGAGTGGACAGGTGATCACCTCGGGCGATGTACAGTTAGCCAGACCTATTGTTCAATTGTCCAGGTGTTTCACACAGACAACTTACCCGAGTTTTAAGCTCACCTGGTCAGAAGGACCATGGTGAGCTTATGCCATACCGCAGCGTCCATGTCCGTCCGTCAACTTTTCCTTTAAAACGCTACTTGTCCTGAACGGCCGAGTAGATTTTGAATAAATTTGGTCTGGAGTATCCTTAGGCCAAGGGGACTCAATTTTTTATAAATGGTGGTTGTGGCACCCCTGGGGGCAGAGGGGCGGGGCCCAATAAGGGAAATAGAGGTAAAACCTTCAAAATCCTTCTTCTCCCGTAGGGATTAAGGGATTTTATCCTAATTTAGTCTGGAGCATCCATGGGCCAAGGGGACTCAATTTTGTATAAATGGTGGGTGTGGCCCCCCTGGGTGCGGAGCCAAAAATGTTCTGAGGGGTGGGGACCAACAGGGGAAACATAGCAAATTATTCTTTAAAATCCTTCTTCTTCTGTAGGAATGAAAGGATTTTGTCCATATTTTGTGTGGAGCATCCTTGGGTAAAGGGAAACCAATTTTGTATAAACGGTGTGTCTTACCCCCCAAACTCCCCTGATGGCGGGGCCCAATAGGAGAAATAGAGGTAAAACCTTTAAAATCCGTCTTCGACCATCGGAATTAAGGGATTTTATCCGTATTTAGTCTGGAGCATCCTTGGGTCAAGTGGACTCAATTTTATATAATTGGTGGGTATGAACCCCTAGGGGCATAGGGGTTGGGCTCTGTTTGAAGTTTGTTCTTGCTATATCTCAAGTACTGGATGGATCTTTATGAAATTTCATATGGACAGCACCTACCATGGAGGGCTACATCTTTACTTCATACCAATTATTTTAAACATATTCAGGTGAGCGATAAAGGCCCTCTGGGCCTCTTGTTACCTTATAAAAATAAGGACATGTTGATTTCAAGCAGGTAAAAAACGATATTGAAAACTAATGTCATACTGTTTTGCCTGTTTAGAACATCCAAGGATAATACATGGTACCTGGTCAAATGGTCTGACCTTCCATATGATCAAGCCACCTGGGAAAGTGAAGACAGCGGTGTTGCAAACCTCCGCAAATACATTGATGAATACGAGGTCCTCAGGTATGTGCATGACCTTAAACATTTACTACCATCATCAGTGACAGCATCTGTTTCTTGCCTGGTGATCGATGATCATTTAAAGTTATGTCTGCCCTACAAAAGAAATGACAAAAAAAGTTTAAGCGCATTATCAAATTTTAATGATTTAGCACATAAATTGGAGCATTTGCAATCTATGCAAAAGATGACAATGTACAGAAACATCAGAACTTAGCACAATAGTTAACACAAAAAACAATAAAATATAACTTCCACTAAAGTATGTTTCTTTACAGAATTGTAATGTTGTGGGTTCTTTTGGATTTAATAGTCTATTGTCTGAGCTGTAACTTTTAAACTGTTGAAAAATTCTGCAGTGCACTGTATTAAGGTCACTGTGACCTTCACTTCTAGATTAAAGGTCATATAGTTGCTGAATTTGCAGTAAAATTGCTGTAACTTTCAATTGTCGGCATTAAAATTGAAGTTAGTTGCATCAATATCTTGTTTTGGAATTGGGTCCCAATTGGAAACAGCGCTATACTATGTTTTATGATATTAATATTTAGGCAGTACTGGTTCGATGATAAAAGATTTTAATTGTACATTAGCTATTATTCAAACAATGAAGACTCAAACTGTAATTTGAACAAACAGAGCTATGATGTTTGGGAATGGAGACAAGAAAGGACCAGGGAAAAAGAAGAAGAAGAGGGACAAAGAAATCGACATATCGGACAAAATGCCCCCTAGTTTCCCTACTGCAGATGTAAGTATACCACCAACATGTATTATACACCCCGCAACCAAGTGAAGCAAGTTATAAACATATTTTCAACAAGCTCTTGTTGGCCTAGATTTGAAACATGGAGGGAGGTCATAATCTCAGAAAAGACGTATTAGGTTGTATCTAGCAAAAATCATTTTAAACTCTTCAGCTGTGATGGAAAGTAAATGAGAAAGATCTGTTCAATAGTATGTGTGTCAAAATCATTACAAAAAATATTACAAATAAAACTTTAGAACGGTAATTAGTGTTTTACCGATACTTCAATAATATGGGACTAATTACTTTTTACCTGTATACTATCTCAATGATTTTCTTATTTGTGTACAGTTACGGAAGAAACTGGACAGGGATCCCCCGTACATCGTCTCCACGGGAGGTGCTCTCCATCCCTACCAGCTGGAGGGCCTGAACTGGTTACGGTACTCATGGGTGAACGGTACGGATACCATCCTCGCTGATGAGATGGGACTTGGAAAAACAATTCAGACCATCGCTTTTCTATCTTCTCTTTACAAAGAGGTATGGCCTGTTTTCAGATAAAAAGATTAACAATCCATGCCAGTTTTGTTTTGACAATCCTTTCTTTACTCTAAAACTCAGTATTCACATGATGGTCGAGTCGGTTAACAATCGACAATTCTGTGCTTCATTGGGCAGAATCCACCAAGTTTTTACCATTGTATCCAATCACAAATGAAGTCCTCAATATAAAGCGTCCATCTACAGGGAAATCACTAAAGATAATATCTTTCTGCTAAAATCTCTATACCTGTGTGTTTTAAATATAGGCAGTCTATCTTTGGATTTGATGTTCTATCTAGATGTGCTGTGCATCTTTCTGCTATAGTTTTACAGAATCTGGTACAAATTGAATTTATATTTCAAACATTATTTTGTTCATCACAGAAGTTCAGATGGAGTGAAACTTAAATGATGCGAGTAGGTTGTTACAAGTTTGATGCGAGTAGGTTGTTACAAGTTTGAAATGTTTTCTCTTCTATTATGTAACAAACTATTTTTCACAGGGACATTCCAAAGGGCCATTCCTTGTGAGCGCCCCACTATCTACCATTATCAACTGGGAGCGTGAGTTTGAGTTTTGGGCCCCAGACCTGTATGTGGTGACCTACGTGGGAGATAAGGACTGTCGTGCAGTCATCAGGTACGGCTTTTAATGCTTCATTTTTGGGAAATGGGTCTCAAACAACAACTTACTGCTAAGATGCACGATATTCGTTTTGTTTAGAGTTTAACATCCTCGCAACAGCCACGGTCATATAGTTCCATGTCCAAGCCTCAGGCAGTAATGACATCTGTCTATTGCCTTCATTTATGAGATGTAGTGTCAAGGTAACTTGAATAAGTTTGTTTATCTGCTGTTTACACCTAAGGTGAAGGTCACTTTACTATGAATAGACGAATATTGCCATCAGGGAGGAGATTCTTTTCATGTTGGGATTCCCATGAAAACTTGCACATAGGTAAAGGTACCAAGTGAGTTTGTGATTTCTTGTTTCAGCATTTAACATTTAACTAAATGTCAATATCCCTATTATTAATAAACATTTTGTCATTGCTCTAGCCTTGCTGAATATTTTGAACATTGTTTTCCAGGGAGCATGAGTTTTCATTTGAAGAAGGGGCCATACGCGGGGGAGCAAAGGCGTGTAAGATGAGGCAGGATGTGCCCGTGAAATTCCATGTGTTACTGACTTCTTACGAATTAATCAGTATTGACAATGCCACGCTGGGTTCTGTAGACTGGGCAGTACTGGTTGTGGATGAAGCTCACAGACTTAAAAACAACCAGTCAAAGGTAAAGTTCAGGAGACTACCTCCACAAATCACAACATCTATGTTGTATATATAAAAATTATATTGTACATTTTATTGTTAATTGAATTTGATGTTCAAGAATGTATTAACACAAAATTCCTATTGTACTTGTTAAAGAGTTTATTTCTGTATTAACATGATTAAAACACCTTAAGATAATCCCAGTACGATTGTGGAAGGCCTGTTATGATTGGCTTGGGTAACCCAACAAGGTTACTTGGGTCCTGAAATTTTCTGGACCTTATGACTTAAATAATTTGTAGATTCAAAACCTGAAGGACTTTCTGTTAACCATCACATGTATATCAAATGATTTCTGCAGTTTTTCCGTGTGCTGAGTAATTACAAAATTGCCTACAAGTTGCTGTTGACGGGAACACCACTCCAGAACAACCTTGAGGAGCTTTTCCATCTGTTGAACTTTCTTAGTTCGGAAAACTTCAAGTGAGTTCGCTCTCTATTTACACCTCTTAATGTTATTTTAAAAGATGGGAAAAGTAAAACAAGAATTAAGTTTGACCAGGGTTCTATTCTAGTTGATTCCAGAAAATATTGTTGAAACTTGGATATTTTGGTAACATGTTGAAGTTCGAGGAAATTATTGTAAAAATATGGAGAAATTGAAAAAAGATAAGTTTTTGTCACATTTACAATGTAGTATTTATTTAGTGGCCATCATAATTCAATATCTTATACGTAAATTACAGATACAACTGAAGTTATATTTCCTTTTCTTGCATTTTGGAATTCATCTTAGCGGAGATATATGAAAACATTAATTTTCTAAATACAGATTGGATGCATTAAGTAGACTTAACAAGGGGAGTGATAAATCCATATATGGTGTTTCTTAGTAGTTAGTGTTAGGTACTACCAGAGCTCCTATTAACAAGGCTCATCTTTGATTGACAGCCAGCTACAGAGTTTCCTGGATGAATTTGCTGACATAGCGAAGGAGGAGCAGGTTAAACGTCTTCATGACATGCTTGGGCCGCATTTGCTGCGACGACTGAAAGCGGATGTCCTGAAGGGCATGCCTACCAAGAGCGAGTTTATCGTCCGAGTCGAGCTGAGCCCAATGCAAAAGTAAAAACAGTAGCTAGACATGTCTTTTATCATTGTAAATAACAGATCGTATTAAATAGTTCCATGTCAAAACATGTGTCAAAACCAGTTTCAGATCAACTGTTATAAAATTGTCTAGGAGGGGGACATTTAAATCAATGTGCTGTTAAACATAAGGTGTCTATTAGGATGATAATCATTGACTTAGTTCAAATACAGTATACATTTTTATTAGTGTCATTGTCAGCCCCATATAGAAGAAATCCTGCCTGGTATATATATAATAAAAAATGTAGTGTAGGAGAAATTTCCAGCATAAACTTTCATACCTCCAGATTGTTGCTTTGTGATGTTTAGGACACAAAAATATCTTATCTTCTGGTTGAAGTTTTCTATCTTCATCACTCAGCAGGATCAGTTCTCTTCTTGGCTGATTTTGACAAGTCAGTATTGTGATGTAGCAGGGAATCATTGTACTTCAGACATTGGAACATGTAGGTCACCTGTATTCTTATTCTTGTTTCACAATGAGTGCCAGTTGTGCAGCCATCAAAAATGGTGATATACCTGGAGGCAAGAAATTGATGCAAGATACTCAAAAAGTTGTAACATTTTGTTACATTCGTATTGTTGCCAAACTTATCTCTGACAGCAGTGAACAGCGTCAGAAACAGTGTTTGAATACTGTAGATTTCATATACAATAATGTTTCTTTTTAAACAGGAAATATTACAAGTACATTCTGACGAGGAATTTTGATGCTCTTAACTTGAGAGGGGGTAGCCAGGTGTCGCTGCTGAACATCATGATGGATCTGAAGAAATGTTGCAACCATCCCTATCTTTTCCCTACAGCAGCAAATGTAAGTCTACCCAACAAAGCTTCAATTGAACTTTCTGATAATTATATCTTCAGTGTTTGTGTGTTCAGTCTCTATTGTCATCTAAAACTCACAAAGCTGAAAAACCAACGATGTATATATAAATCCTCTCTCATACCAGTCAAAGTTGTCTCAACTGACACTTGGTCTCATCAACATCTGTCAGGTCAGAAATATATTTGTTAAAGCAGCTTCTCAATCCTGTTCTATTCATTATTCTCAAACCGTTCTTTAGGATTTTAACCAATCAAATAACAGAAAGGTGTGAATCAACTTGTTGATTGCATTAATTTTATGATAAACCAAAACCTCTGCTGTTTTGTTGGTAGGAATAGAAATTATAAACTGGAGCAAATGGATCTATCAAATTTCTTCTTGATTCCTAGTACTTGCTAATCTGTTGATTTCTTGTCTTTCAGGAAGCACCGAAAATTGCTAATGGAATGTTCGAGGGAAATGCACTGATAAAGGCATGTGGCAAGCTGGACCTGCTCGCAAAGATGATGAGAAATTTGAACAAAAATGGACATAGGGTCTTAATATTCTCACAGGTATGAAAATGGTAGCATTAATTTCATTGAGTATTTTATGTCAAGGACTGTTCCAGAATGAACCATAGGGGAGGGGTTTGGAGGCATTTTTTCAGGTATCCCACCACCCATAGATTCTGAGAAATTATTTAATATAAGAAATGGTATGCAGATCTGGTTTTAAACCCACCACCCCTAATACATTATATACAGGTGCCTCCCACCTCATCCATACAGTAAACTATGGAACAGCCCTTAGCAGTAAAATGTAGAGATGTGCACCTGGGTTTGTCTGGAGGTTATCCTAGATTGTGTGTTAATAATTCAGCGATGTGTTGTCCTGTTTTACAGATGACAAAAATGTTGGACATTCTTGAAGATTTCCTTGAACACGAGGGCTACAAGTACGAAAGGATTGATGGCGGCATCACTGGTGCATTGCGTCAGGACGCCATCGATAGATTTAATGGTAAATTTAACCTGCTTAGATAAGTTCTTTACTGACATTGATAGATTTAATGGTAAATTTAACCTGCTTAGATAAGTTCTGTACTAACATTGATATATTTAATGGTAAATTCAACCTGCTGAAATAAGTTATTTACTGCCGAGGCTTAGTTGTTCAAAGCTTAATTAGCAGGAGCACAACTTAACAAATTTAAATCTGGAATATCTTTATAAAGATTTAATTTAAAACTTAAATTGTATGCATAGATATTCTTCATGATTATCTGAAGATAAACACTAAAGCATTGATAAATTTTCATAAATCATTAGAAAAATAGCATTTGAAATTTTGAATTAATGACTTGTTAAGTTTATCTGATTTTCAATACCTTTGCTTCAGCTCCTCAAGATATTTTGTCATGCTCCAAATTTACTCCGAAAAGTTTGTGTTTACTGTTATAAGCAAATATATATTGACAGGTTTTAGATTATAGTTAGCTAAAAAGAATTGATGGAAATGTTGCTGTCGTTCTCTTCACCCTTCAGTCTTAAACTAAAAGATAATCGATATATAAAGTTTGCAGGAGAAAATTAACATTTACGCTTGTTATTATCCTCACAGCTCCAAATGCACCTCAATTCTGTTTCCTGCTGTCGACACGTGCTGGGGGTCTTGGAATTAATTTGGCCACCGCTGATACTGTTGTCATATATGATTCTGACTGGAACCCACACAACGACATTCAGGTAAAGTTTCAATCTAATTGGACTCCCATAGTAGTTACATAATGACTGAGGAAGGTATATCAGGGTAGTTACATAATGACTGAGGAAGGTATATCAGGGTAGTTACATAATAACTTAGGAAGGTATATCGGGAAATGATTTCAAAGTGAACTCTTCATATTCATCAAATAGTAATTTTTATCACTCTGGAAATACTAGGTAAAGTAAGTTGTGTATTAAGTTCCTTTCATGATGAATTCACCCTTATGGCGGGGGACAAAATGGTGAAAAGTTAAACTGCAGTTGGCAAATACTGGTATACAGTATCGGGCTGTAAGTGTTTAGCCTTCAGTGGTGTTAAAATTCAGATATTTTAGATGTTCAGTAGACTTAACAAAAATTATTATTTACATACAGTGTAGGTGTACAGTCTTGTAATGATAAAAGTTTGAAGTATCATGTTGTACTACCAGTATAAACTCAGTAGGCATACAGTTGAGCCCACAGTAATCTTAAAATTGGCAAATTGTGTGATAGGCGTTCGCTTGAGTCCACAGTAATCTTAAAATTGGCAAATTGTGTGATAGGTGTTCGCTTTAGTCCACAGTAATCTTAAAATTGGCAAATTGTGTGATAGGCGTACGCTTGAGTCCACAGTTATCTTAAAGGTGGCAAATTGTGTGATAGGCGTACGCTTGAGTCCGCAGTTATCTTAAAGTTGGCAAATTGTGTGATAGGCGTACGCTTGAGTCCACAGTAATAATAGGATGAATGCACCATGTGGGCAGACATTCGAGCCCACAGTAAATTTGAAGTCTACATTTTGATCATGTTGGACCAGATCAGTTGAATCCATTAATAATGATAAACCTGCCATATCATATTGTAGGCATTTAGTCGTGCCCACAGGATTGGGCAGGCAAACCGTGTGTTGATCTACCGGTTCGTGACTCGAGGGTCTGTAGAGGAGAGAATTACCCAGGTGGCAAAGAAGAAGATGATGTTGACTCACTTGGTGGTGCGACCTGGACTTGGTAACAAAGGCGGCGCCATGTCGCGCCAGGAAATGGACGACATCCTCAAGTTTGGCACAGAGAAGCTATTTAAGGATGAAGAAGATGGTAAACAGCTTCTGGGTAAAAGCTAATTCTTGTCAACTTGTATCATTGAAATTGTGTCCAAAATAGGAGATTTAATGCATGCACAAAGATAATTTAAAACTACACTAGAAAGAAAGCATGAGTTTTATTTTTGGAATACGATCAAATAAAACAAAGTGATCTATAACAGAGGGTTATGATTTTACTACTTTGTAGCGGGTAAAGCAGAGGACGAGCAAAGGATCGTGTACGATGACTCGGCCATAGAACAGCTGCTGGATCGGACCCAGGAGGGTCAAGAGGAGAAGGCTATGGCCATGAATGAGTACCTCAGCTCCTTCAAGGTCGCTACTTACTCCATGAAGGAAGGTGAAGAGGTCTGTACCACAGTTTTATACACATTAATAACTGGTCAGGTTAATCTGTTGAGATTATGAATAAACCTTTAAGATATGAGGAAATATCTCTAGTTAGAAGGAAGACCCAAATTTCAGATAATCAACCTTGTTCAGCTGTGAGGTTCAGCAATAACCGGACTGCATATTTTGAAATAGAATTTTTTTTGGTCCTGATTTGTCCATCGACTTCAGACCCCAAATTCTCCATTTTACCCAGAAGTATTTTTTTATCCCAATTTTCATCTTGGGTATTTAAAACTCCTGATTTAAACCCTTAATATTTGTAACAACTAGCAACAGTATGCCTGACGTGAATATTCTGACTTTTCATAGCAATAAAATATCCTGTGTATATTCAAATCACCAGGAGGAGGAGCCAGAGACGGAGGTTCTAAAACAGGAGGCGGAGCATGCAGACCCAGCTTACTGGGAGAAGTTGCTGCGCCACCACTACGAACAGCAGCAGGAGGATCTGGCCAGGACTCTCGGCAAGGGAAAGCGTGTGCGTAAACAGGTCAACTACAACGATGCCATGACGGGCCAGGATGATGCCTGGAAAGATAACCTGTCCGACTTTGACTCAGACTTCAGTGGGCCAGGCGGTGGTGAGAATGAAGATGAAGATGATGATGATTTTGAAGATAAGGAGAGTGGTGAGTGGGAGTTCAACATGGTGTTCTCATTCATCTTTTATTGTTTTTGTTTTTTTCAAACTGTCAGTTAGGACCAAAGTAATACTTGATGGTATAATATGGCATTCTTGGAAAACCTCAGTACACTTTCAATTTTCAGGAACATTACTCATAAGTAAAAGAAATAAAGGGGAAAATAACTGCAAATTTTGAATATAATACTGAATACAAAATGTATATATCATATACATTCTTGAGACAGTGTGACTCAAAATAAGATTTTGTCTGGTTATTTGTGTTAATGGTCTAAGATAATTGCTCCTGTTTAATGAAACATGAAAATTCTATTTTATCAGCATCCAAGAGTCGTCGGAGGGAGAGGAATGACCGGGATCGCCCACTACCACCATTGTTGGCCAGGGTTAACGGTCAAATTGAGGTCAGTAGTACTCGAAACAAACCAAAATCTTGTGGGGATTGAGGTTACAGGTTTTAGTATTCAATTAAAAAATGTTTTGAATGTTTATAAGTGTTGGAAATCAATCCTGAAAAATCCTGAACTCTCAGTTTGTCCACAGTTGGTATGGAATCTAACCATGGGTGATGACTTATTGTCTTCGTCCTCTCGAAGTGGACACAGACAAAATTAGCACGGTTATTAGGAGGGTCTGTCACAAGTTCGACTGTTCCTCAAAGGCACTGTGCTACAGACATAGTTTTCAATTATTGATTTGTAGATCCCCTACTATACCTTGTCCAAACTATTAATGCATGTAATTGATAGTTATCAAATTATTTTGTCATGTAATAGATATAGATATATATTTATATATTTACATTTTTTCCTCTTTCAAATCTTTTGACAATAACAACTCGGAGTGATAAATTAAAAATATGTGCAAAGAAGGACCCTGGAAAAACAATCACCTTCAGAATTTGTTTTAAAGTAAAATGACCATTCACATGGCAGACATTATTTAGCCCCATCAATTCTGAATGGCTAGGTTTATTGGTTTGCATTGGGTGAAGGATTGAATTGATTTATTAATTACCAAAACTTAAAATTCCAGGTGCTTGGATTCAATGCCAGACAGAGGAAGGCCTTCCTGAATGCTGTAATGAGATACGGCATGCCACCACAGGATGCATTTAATTCACAGTGGTACGTAACACAACTGATCTGGGGCCTTAGTCTGACACAAAATTAATTCCTGGTTTTAGTTTTCGAATCAATTTACAAACCGCCATTAGAACTGCTGTAAAATTGTATATGTTTGCCTCGTAAAGTATGCAAATTTAGTTTGTAATGACTCCCTATCAAATGAATAGAAGACATCACAAAATATTAATTTCTAGTTTTTGTTTTTGTTTAAGAACAACACAACTCTGCACATTATTTAGTGTTGGTCCTTGTCAAGCCTATCAATTTTGAATCATTAAAATTATCCTCATGTACTTGCTCCACCTAAAGCAGGGTGTGTAGAACACTGAACTAGGTAGGTTATTGTGATTAATTTTCAGCCAATTTCTTATTTCAATTCTTTCCGTCAGGTTGGTGAGGGATCTGAGGAACAAGTCCGAGAAGGTATTTAAGGCCTATGTCTCATTGTTTATGCGCCATCTGTGTGAACCAGGAGCAGATAATGCAGAGACATTTGCGGATGGTGTTCCACGGGAGGGGTTGTCACGACAACATGTTCTCACTCGAATCGGCATCATGTCTTTAGTCAGAAAGAAGGTAAGCGATTGGTTTGACATGATTAAGAAATTAAGTCTTGTTTAAGTCTTGAAATCTGTCCATTTAAGCACAAAGTGAGAGACATGCAACAGATCAGATAAGGTAGAACGTTGGATCATTGGTATGTTCTGTTAAATGATGACAAGTGGAAGTAAAGATACAACTCTCCAATATATCTGAATTGTGAATTTATAGGATATTAAATGCTAATTAAAAGAAAACATTCACCACTACACTAGACAACTTGGATTACAGAGTACCTAATATCTTGTCCAGTAAACTAGTGTATTGGTGCCTATTGAACTATTGAAAGTGAATTCAGTGTTATCCGTGATGGTCTGTTTGCACGAATGTTTGGAATGGTCAAAGTTTCGTCATTAAACTCTATTTAAATCAGTATTTGATTTGTTTGCGTTAGTGTTATTGCTAACAAGGTTTCTAACAACCTTGCTTCAACCTATATACATTAATCAGACATAACAGTTTCTAATAAGTTAAAGGAATTGGATGTCGGGCTAGACATTACTGAAGTCCTCACCCATAAAGATTTGTTTTTGTATTGTATAAAGAAAGATGTTATTGTACATGCATCAGATGATCTGTTTTGCAGGTACAAGAATTTGAGCAAATAAATGGGGTCCACAGTATGCCATACTTGAAGGCAACAGATGCACTGGAAAAGGTAAAGTCTGCAGAAGCTATGGAGAAGATTAAGGCCACAGAAGAAAAGCTCAAGGCCGCTGATGCCGTAGAGAAGGTAAAGACAGAGGATGAAAAGGCAGTGTCACCAACCCCGGGGGCCAAAGACAAAGAAGAGGAACCAAAGGAAACAAACTTGGATGTGAAAAGTGAAGACACCAGCGCTGCTAAGGAGGAATCAACAGATAAAGAAGCAAGTGAGGGAGAGAAGAAAGAAAACGAAAAGAGTGAGGAGGAAGAAGCAGTAAACAAAGAGGAGGAAAAGAAAGGAGAAGACGAAAAGGAGGTTTGCATTTAAGTTGTTTACACCATAGCCTTGTTAATGACATGGCCTTTGTTAGAAATTTAGTGTATAGAGAAAAAATGATAAGTATTATAATATTAAAATGTGTGAAAAACTGTTCTTCCTGTGAAAAATTGGAACACAAAGATTAAGTTGTTGATTTTTATTATACAACTCCTGATTATGAGTTCACCCGACTTATTGTTGGAAGTTTCAGTGTACATATCCTTCAGAATTATTTTTATTAGAAACAGTTCTATGAATATTTTTTTTTTTATTATCGGGATGAGATTTGTATTTTTGAAAAAATGAAAATATTCTCAAAAGTATCCATTTTATGACTGAATCCACAGAAAGATGAATGTGAGGAAAAGAAAGATGCGGAATCATCAGAGGCTTCCAAGCCAGAGACAGAAGAGGAAAAGAAAGAAGAAGCTATGGAGACGGATGAAAAAGATGTAAAGAAAGAAGAAGCAATGGAAACAGAAGAAAAGAAAGATGAAGAGAAGAAGGTTGAGGAGGACGATAAGGCAGAGGAGAAGAAAAGTGAAGAAGAAAAGGAGGAGAAGAAAGAAGGTGGGCATCATTTCATGTTTTCAGTTAAATCCGTTTGAGTTTTAACAGTTGTCAATATTGAGAATGTTTACACCTGCGTTTTAACAAGTTTTGATATGTAAGTTGTTCATCAACTTATCTATTGTTTTATTTGAAAGGATGGATTTCATCAATGATCAATTTGGTTTACCTATAAAGGATTGGCTGTGGAGAATCTATGATCAGTTCTGCCTTTATGGGTCATTCCTATATAGATACAAAATTTTTCCTTCCCTTTATGATAAACAGGATTATTAGGCGTTCATTTATATATTGGGAAACATCATCAAACTTTTGTTATATTGATAACAGAGTCTTCAGAGACAAAATCCACAGAACTCAAGGAAGAGGCAAAGGATGGAGATGAGGTCAAGAAGGAGGAAGAAGTGACCAAAGAATCCAAGGAAGATGTTAAACCAGTGAAGAAGGAAGGTTAGTGTTTGTCAATACATGCTGTTATTATATTCTATGGGAAAGTCGTATGATCTTATTGGTCGAGACGCGTTGTGTTCATGTTCCATTGTCAGTGATAGAGTGCTTTACAAACAGCTGTTCAACTGTTACAGCTACCATGCTTTTACAGTTACGTATGATTTTCCACTATCAAAGCCAGAATGGTTGCAGCAACCAGCACATTTTACACCGATTGTTGGAGGGTGGACTTGTTTTCTGTTATTTTGTTGAAATTGATGTGAATGCAATATTTATTACACATTTCAAACCTTTGTTAATGTCTTTGAGTATAATGAAATAAATACTACAATCTCTGAGATCGAGACTAAGGTCACCCATACGATATAAGTGTCGCCCTCGCATTCTTTTTAGGTTACCGTTGTACTTTTTATGATTCAAGGCACTGTCAACTTCAGTGGATGTAATATTTATATACACTCGGCCTTTTGAGGCACTGCAGAATTAATTCAGGTCTTGGTAAACTTGAAGAGAAACGTCCATGTGAGGTCATGACATTATTGTACAATGTTGGTTTTGCTAGAGAAGTAAGAGTAGAGAAGTTTCTGTGCTACCTATAATATCAAATACTCAAAAATTACCATATTTTCAACATATTATGCTTGAATAATATCAAAACAAGAATAAGGATAAAGTCACAAATTCTACTGAGGAACATCTATGTCCTTAGGAGGTCAGATTAAGTAACAATGTGATAATTTTGCAGAAAAACCAGAGGAGAAACCAGAGACCAAGAAAGAGAAGCCAACTGAAGCAGAAATCAAGAAAGAGGAAACGAACCAGAAGTTCATGTTCAACATCGCAGATGGAGGATTTACTGAGCTGCATACCTTATGGACCAATGAGCAGAGAGCCTTGACTTTCGGGCGTGAGCATGAGGTCTGGCACCGTCGCCACGACTACTGGCTTCTGGCTGGCATTGTCACGTATCCTTTACAAATAAGTGTGGTTTTAATGCTCAGTTCATGGTCACACCTTTGTTAGATGTTTGAGAATAAGCCTACTACCCCACATTACCATCATGATGGGGTAGTAGGTGATTTTACCAGCACCAGTACCATGGTAAATTTAGCCAAACTTTCGTGTGAATTGGTCCCTCCATATGTTATACTTGGATGTATTGGATATTATGTTACTCTCAGAAATTGGTTATGGTCTCAGAAGACTTTGACACAACCATGTTTTACTGGGCAGTAGATTAGAAAATTAAACCTGTGAAAACGGTAGATAACCAAAACTATCATTCATGTCTACTGATGTACATTTAAAAAATGTAAAACATATCTAAGTAACAAAGGGTTTGTCCTTGACCTTTGACCTTCAGTCATGGATATGGGCGTTGGCAGGATATCCAGAATGACCCACGATTCCAGATTGTTAATGAGCCATTCCTAAGTGAGCAAGGCAAAGGCAATTTTTTGGAAATCAAGAACAAGTTCCTGGCTCGCAGGTTCAAGGTAAAATTTGTTATACATACTGTTTATAATATCTTTGAGTTTTTTTTACATGTAATATTGGAAATTTAAAAAGAAGTTTGACAAAATTTGATGACATCCTGTAATTATGTAATGATGATAAGCAAGGTATACATTAATATCATCTTCAAACAGTTTGTATACACTCTATCGATAGGCAAAACATCCGTGGTCATGTGACGTATGAAATATACAATTTTGCCACATCGTTGTACAGGTAAACAACACAGATCGCTCACTCAGTCATAGCTTGACAATGGGACAAGTCGGTCTTGAAACGTTGTAACCTGTTTAATACGTACATTGTTTGTGTATGAAGTAAAACTTTGATGTATTTATATTTTGTTGACATTGCAATTGAATCCCTGTTGAATCTTAACTCCACTGTTTCTGCTTGTTTAGCTGCTGGAGCAGGGACTGGTGATTGAGGAGCAGTTGCGACGTGCAGCGTACCTCAACCTGACTCAGGATCCTAGCCACCCAGCAATGGCGCTCAACACACGCTTCGCTGAGCTCGAATGTCTGGCTGAGAGCCACCAACATTTATCTAAAGAATCTCTGGCTGGCAATAAGCCTGCCAATGCAGTTCTCCATAAAGGTAGGCACACCACATATATGTGCTTGAATCATTAAAAGGGGAATTTTCAAGTAGAAGATGACACTTTGAAAATAAATAGATGTTGACTCGAGCAGCAGTATTTTCTCTTAAGCTATATATCCGGTTTATCTACTACCAAGTTTCATTATACTGCCAACACTTGTCCAGCAAAGTTTTGGTATGATACGGGGATTTGGTGATGCTTTGAGAGAGATGTCCTATTTAAATTGAAAGGGAACATGGAAATAAATATTGGTGGCAAGCAAGGTTGCAAATATCAAGAATTTAGTTATATAGTTTAATTTCAGGCAGTGCTTTTTACTGGAAATCTATTGTCTTAATATGTTAAACAAAGGAAAATGAAATTTGCAAGAAAGAATTGTATTTTTTTCATTAGCTCTCTGTTTCAGATTATCAATCTGTTCATTAAATATAACCTGTAACTATCGCAGTACTGACAGGGATGTTGTATCATCTTTCAGTGCTAAACCAGCTTGAAGAGTTACTAAGCGACATGAAGCAGGATGTGAGCCGTCTACCAGCAACTCTGGCAAGGATACCGCCAGTTAGCCAGCGATTGGCTATGTCTGAGCGCAGCATTCTTAGTCGATTGGTCAATCCTGGTTCCCAGGCGACATCAGCCTCTGGTAGCGGAGGAGGATCTGCCCCAGTAGTGGCTGCCAGCCCTATTGCTACGCCAACAGGAACATCTTCACCGGCCGCTATGCCGAATGTGTCCCAGGCTTCATTCCTGGGTGTTCCAGCATCTCTAGCTGGCGCCTACGCCAACTTTCCACAGGGATTCCGGCCACAGTTCGGTCTAGCTCAGTCTCCATTTGCTCCAGGTACGTAATGGGCAGTGGCCATGTCTTGTTAGACTGTTATGGGATCATATTTGCTTGGTGTAAATATGTAAAGTTTTAATCCATTGATGAACATTGACAGTCTTTGCATACTCGGGAGCTTGTTGAATCGGGGTTCTGCTGTAGTATTTTTTCTGATCAATGTATAAAAATATAATATTAGGAAACAGTTTGACATGTACAACAAAAAAGAAATATATAGAAAAAGAAAAAATATTTAAAAATATATTAAGTTTTTTTGTCACCTCATATTTTGCATTTTGCGTAGAGGAAAGAGCAGAGCTTTTAAGACCTGTGAAACATTCTGTTTTTAAGGAAAACGTTTATTCTATTGTAAAACAGCTGGGTTTTGTTAGGATTTAGTATGTTCTCTTTCCAACATCTAAATCTTACTAAAAAAAATACAGATTTTATATACCAATGTTAATTCTTCTTGTTCAAGCAGATTTATATTACATGATTAATCACTTCCCTTTGAATCAATGCCAAAAGTATTGTTTTGGCATCTGGAAAATTTCTTTACAGTATTAATCTATCTTCCTGAATCCAAAAAATCATTCTATGAGTAATTTTAAGATTCATATTTAAAACAAGATCTGATGATAAAGACATATTTATATCGAGGCAAAGCTACTGTTAATCCTGCAGGACCTGAATCTGTGATGATTATGACCATCCAGGTCAGCTAATTACCATTGCAAAAGTCCATTGGGTGTATAGCATTTAGGTTGGTTATCCCATGACTGTCCTGTTGGAGCTGATAGTTAATGCAACAGTTTATAAACTGTAATCAGACAAAGTTCATTCAGGAAGTTTAGATACATTGCAATTTAGCGTTGTTTTTATGTAGTAGAATTGTTCTACATTCTCAGCTTGTAAGGTGATGATCTTTCAAGAAAAAATATCGGGACTACTTTGGTTCCTACTGAACCAACTTGATACCTCCCCAATGAAATTCTATTTCTACTTGTACCTGGACCTGACACCTTCCCTACTTAATCTATTTCTGCTCTTGAATTTGATCCAACTTTTCCATTAAAACCTATTTCTACTTCAACCTTGACTCATGATCAGTTCCTTCCCCATTAAAACCTATTTCTTCTTCAACCTTGACTCAGTTCCTTCCCCATTAAAACCTATTTCTTCTACAACCTTGACTCCGTTCCTTCCCCATTAAAACCTGTTTTTACTGGCTACCTTTATCTACTACCTCTCGTTAACTGTTTCTACTTTTGACTTTGACCCCTACTGTTGCTTTACAGGGCCACTAGGATTTCCACTGCTCCCCAACCTTCCGGGGCAGCATGATTTAAGCACAACAATGTCGGCCATCTTGAGTCAGAGCGGTATGTCTAGGGCTATGGTTACAGAGCCTGGCCAACCTAACAGGAAAAAGCAACACAAATTGGCTCTTGGTATTGCAGCATGTGTGCGGACATTGTAATTGAATTGCTGCTTATCTACTGAATTCAGAGCCAGCATTGTTTTGGTTGCTTTAGTATAAATGTTAGTGTTGGTTGTTTGTATTTTTCTTCTGGAAAACTTGCTTCAATTATTATTCAAGACTTTTGTATGCTTTCAATTTATAGTTTTATCTAGTTACAAAAAACCACCAAAAACACCTTAGGGGAACCAAAAACACCTTAGGGGAAGGGACTTTAGAATGAATTCCTCTGCAGGGTTAAAATTTAAACCTCAACAACAACAATCACTATTGAAAATGTAGGTTGTATATGTTGAAAGTGGAATAAAAGGTTACGCCAAAATAATGTATAAACCAAATTGAATGCACTGCGTTATAATGGTAGCACTAAAATATACATTTGGTTAAATGTATTTTTTGTTGTTTTTTGGTTGGGGTGGGGTTGGGGTAAATTTGATGTTTGTTATACACAGATTGGCAAGTTCTCAGAAATGTTCACAACAGATTACCGTTTATATAAAAAATAATTCCTTTTCCTTTCTGGCTATTCCTGTTGCTTTATTCATTTCTTTTTGTTGATGCTGAAGATTCAAGATGGCTGGAACAAGGGCTTTTTTCTGTGTTTAGTTGACCGTGTCAGAGTTTGTCTCCTTTAGAATTTGCATGTTTACAGTGAAATCTCTCTAAACCAAACACAATTGAAACAAAAAAAATCTATAACAAATATTTAATTTGTAGTATATTAATTTTAACCTAGTAGCAGGTCTAGTTAGTGACTGGTGATCAATTGTAATTGAAAATTGATTAGTTTGCCGTTTCCGATTATAGATTACAAATTTCATTATTGAAATCAAATTGTCAAATGTATACAAAGTAATGTATGCATTGAAAGCCTATGTCCTTACGACTTTTACTACATGGTTGACAAAACTGCATAAAAGTTGCTTGACATCCATTCATTATATTTATTAACAGAAAAAAGGCTGTGTTATAGTTCACAACTGTCTTATGATGTAACCCTAGTGTGCCAACTTTATTGGAGCAATCAGTCCCATAACATTATTAACTGATGATGCAATCGATCATCAGTAGGTTAAATATTTCCAATTACCTATTGATTATGATTTTAAACGAACCCACCACTAGGCCTAGTTTTATGCAAGTTTCCAGATTATACAGGATCTGGTTTAGACAGCTTCCACTGGTTACAATGAGGTCCTGGTGGAGTTGCACAACCTTTACATTTTCAGCACATCTGTGTTAAATCATTTTATAATTTTTTGGTAATTAATGTCAAAAAATTTCAAAATAATAAGATACCAGTTTTGTTTTTATTTTGAATATTATACATATTTTCATTACAGAAAAAATATTTTCAGCTTTGGCCGAGAGGTTTAGCTCGTCTGCTGGCACAAAGTGCCTGTGAGCTTACGCTAAAGTACAGTGTCTGCCATCCATCCATCCTTAACTTTTCCTTTTTATGACCTACTAAATAAAAAATAACCTAAAGTCAAGAGTTTTTATGTAGTTTGCTTTGTGTAGGGTTACTATATCTGTTTAGATAAACAACTAACCCACTAAAACCTTGCTACAGAACCTTGAGGCGTGGTCCTGATATTGGCCGTGTAGCTTACTAGGGTGAAGGGCCAGCGTGTACTAGAATGTTACTGTCATCCACATCAGTCAGGTCTGCTTTGGCCTAGTGCTGGTTTCACCTCTTCACAATAGAAATACATATTGTGAAGACAGTGATGTATTATAGTTGAAATGTATACATTGAAAATAAATAGACGGCATTATTCTAAAGCTTATTTCTGTATTGAAAGCTTTGATAAATATTTTTAAGGGAGATAGCTATAAAGTATTTCTGGTATAATAGACCCTTAAATAATGAATTACCCTTCTCAAACACAACATTACACCGATGGTTCCAAAGAAGGTGAGAAAGTGTCAGCAGCCTGCTGTACTGTTAATTCTTGCACTTCAGTTCGACTACCAGACGGCGCCTCCATCTGTTCTGCAGAAGCATTAGCAATTGGTTTGGCCCTCGACCATATCGATGAACACCGCATTAAAAATGCAATCATTTGTTCAGACTCTCTATCTGTCCTACAAAGTTTACAGTTAGGAGATTCTAAAAACACACTCGTACAAAAGGTTCTTATATAATGCGGTTTATAATGGATTCCGAGCCATGTCAGCATTAAAGGCAACACATTTGTTGACAGGGAAGCAAAACAAATTGTTAAATCTCCAACAAACAAAAGTCCGAAACTTAAAACATCTGTTCCCAGTCGGAAAGATCGTAGAGAGGAAGTTGTCCTCGCTCGGCTCCGCACTGGGCACACATATCCTATACTCATTCGTACCTTTTAAAACGAGAAGATCCACCTTCATGCCACGCATGTGACACTCCATTTACAGTGGAACATTTTTTAATAGAATGTTCCGATTTTAAAAACATTTGTGATAACTACTTTCGAGTCCTGGATATGAAAACTCTTTTCATTTCCGTGGACTCGAAGGCATTATTTAACAATTTGAAAGACCTTGGTCTATTCTATAGACCAATGTCTTTTAATCCACTTTACCCTTTTTGACGCTATATATATCACATAGTCCATATCATCTATTTGTTATCGCTTTTATTATTTTATCCCCCTTTCTATTTTAATTATCTACACATACAATGCGAATGCTTTTAAAAATATACATTTTTATCTGATTTTATCTTCGCTACTCGCATGTTTGTTAAAATAAATAAACCACCACGGCCCTAAATGACCACAGCCGTTGATGGGCCATTAATTATATACACAAACAAACAAACCTTAAATATCTTAACTTAAGATCTGATATAGTTTGATAGGTTGATAGTAGATGTTTATTAATGTCGGCCAGAACAACACTCGAGATATGGAAACACTGCTGTATAACTGGCAGAGTTTTGGTATTGATTATATATGCTGCCGTGTTGGTTGGTAAATCTTGAAATGATACTGTCATTATGTATGTTATTATCAGGTATATGTCATAGGGTGAAATGGGTTTAAAGAATTTAAGTAGTATTAATGTAATCATAAATGGATGAAGTGGAGAGGATGGGAGTGTGATGAATTTGGCCTTGCAGCTGACAGATGTTTACATACATGTATTTATAAAGTATTACTGAGTGGGAGGAGAGGTACAAAATCTCGATCATTTGTAGGTGATCATTATGTTCAAAGAATTTAGAACTGTTACAATGTTGATGTTTTCACAATTACAAGTTGTGCGAGTGATTTTACCAATCTGATTAAAAAACGAAGTTAATTTATCACTTACAGCCTTAACTTCAGACATAGATTATAATGAAGGACTATATTTTAATCGGATTGTGATTTTGTAGGTCACTCTATTTACAGGTTGAGCACAGACTAGTAAAATGTATGTCTAAAGCACGTATGGGAGAACTGTTTCAGTATAAATATGTGACAGTAATATTTTCTGTTACAGGACAGATACCAGTGACCCTAACACAGAGCCTCAAACAGCTACAGTCGGGCCCACTACCTAGTCCCTCGCATCGCTCACCTGCTTCTACGCCTGGTACGTATGATTACCCGGACTTCATCACTAACTTCTAACACAGAATTTCTAAATCCTACCTCTACTTCAAAGTCACAAAGACCCAAACCTCGAAATTACAAGGACCTGCAAATACTACTTTTCAGAAAGACTCGCTTTTTCCTCTAATTGCTATATAACAGCCCAATTTTGTTCAGAATTCACAAACGCCTATTCATACTTCAAATTCACGAATATGTATTCACACCCCTACATTGTTGTGTTCACAACAGATCCACGAAGCTACATTACAGCAGCACTACAAAGTGAAATCCCTGTTGCAGTGTCCTGAACATTTCCCCGTACTACCATCCCACATCAACGTTTTGTCCTTATCTTTTAGGAAATATTTTTTTGTACACAACTCATCAAAATTGCCAATACAGGGGACGACGACAACAAACCATGCATTGCCTTTATATTTATTCACGAGTCAACAAGTTTTAAACTTATCTTTAAAGAAAAATAATGTACTGGGAAAGTTTTCGACACAGTTAAATTTTTCGCCTTTTTCGCCATCCGCAATGAGGGCAAAGTTATCATAAAAGAGAATGTAAGTAAACGGCTCACCCTACATAGCTATAGCATCTTAGGGGTGAAATTTATACTGGGTATAACTCACCCTACATAGCTATTGCATCTTAGGGGTGAAATTTATACTGGTGTAACGAATGTAAGTAAACAGCTCACCCTACATAGCTATAGCATCTTAGGGGTGAAATTTATACTGGGTATAACTCACCCTTCATAGCTATTGTATCTTAGGGGTGAAATTTATACTGGGTGTAACGAATGTAAGTAAACGGCTCAACCTACATAGCTATAGCATCTTAGGGGTGAAATTTATACTTGGTGTAACGAATGTAAGTAAATGGCTCACCCTACATAGCTTTTGTATCTTAGGGGTGAAATTTATACTGGGTATAACTCACCCTACATAGCTATAGCATCTTAGGGGTGAAATTTATACTTGGTATAACTCACCCTACATAGCTATTTTATCTTAGGGGTGAAATTTATACTGGGTGTAACGAATGTAAGTAAATGGCTCACCCTACATAGCTATAGCATCTTAGGGGTGAAATTTATACTGGGTATAACTCACCCTACATAGCTATTGTATCTTAGGGGTGAAATTTATACTGGGTGAATATTAGACTCGGCGAAAGGTTCTCAGTAAACAGAATAAAATTGGTTATTATCAGTCGCTATTGGTTTGAGAAACCCTATTTGAAGTTGCTAGTATATCGTGTTATGGGTCGGGAACTTGGTAGTTAGATATACCCTATTTAAAGTTGCTAGTATATCGTGTTATGGGTTGGGAACTTGGTAGTTAGATATACCCTATTTAAAGTTGCTAGTATATCGTGTTATGGGTCGGGAACTTGGTAGTTAGATATACCCTGTTTCAAGGTGCTGGTACATTTGTACTCAAGTGTGACTGCTTGGTTACATAGGGCCACCTCCCTTTGATCAGCCGTCTTACCTTGGTGGTCTCTCGGAGCCTTTCTCCTGGCAAGTATCCAGCGAGGCACTCTCTAAGTCAGCCATGGAGACGCTGCTTGGTCAGAGCATGCCCTCGAAATAAAGGCACGTCAACTTGTTATCTGCATGCGCTGCTGGATGTCTCCTCCTATCGATGTCTGTGTATTTCATTGCAGCGCATTTGCTACGCTCGGGGCCAGATTTTCTCAACTTTGTTATATAGTTATAAGACCATCTGGGTCATTAACTCCAATTTTTAAAAGTGTTTTTTTTGCGTAAATCTAATCTTGAATTAAAATCTTATTATTTTTTAGAGTGGATATTGGTAAATTCCATTATGAATTGCAACAGATAACCATATTTTTTTATTGAAGATATATATTTATGTATTTGATGTCTGAATTTCTTCTCAATACACATGCCACCCTAGTTGACCCTACCCCATATACTCGTATTCTTATTTTTAATTGGGGGAAGGGTAGATGAAAGAATTGTTAAGGAAAAATATAAGATTTTTGTTCATTTTGATAAAAAGTAGTTTTATCCTTTATCTTGAAAGATGTGATTTATTCTTATTTTTATAAAACTTACATTTATAAAATATCCAGTTAAGAATTTCAGCTATTTTAAAAGTAATTAGTGTTGTTTTCCTGATGAATAAGTGTCTTTAAACAATCGTCCCTGCCTTTATTTAGGCCTGAAGACATATACACCAGTACCACTAAGACTACTCAAAGACAACTGTAAATCAGTGCAGGATGTCATTGAACAACTTTTCACCTCCCAACACTAATTGATGGATCTTTGATTCATTTTCAAACCTTGATCAACTGTAGAAAAACTGTTAGTAAATACACATGATTCTATATGTGACCAGCCCTGGTTCTGTTATGCAGAACTGTTTTTAGACAAAATATGAGATATCAAACCTCATTGCTGCCGCTGTTTGCATTGAGTTACTTCCCTTGAATGGTTGTTAGTTGTGAATGAATCAGTCATACCAGCCCATCTTTTATCGTTTTGCTTCCAAATTTTAGTTTGATTTAGACTTGATTTCGTACCTTCGGTAGTGGTGTGACAAATATGATTTCCTTTGTATGGTACTGCTTGGTGTTTTTAGTTGCTTTGTTGTGACGATAATACTGAAGATATGTTGCCTCCTGCATTTTTCACAAAGTTTTGGAAGTATTTTCTGAGTTTTAATCCATCTGTTAATTTCCCTCTCACATTGGTCATCTGATTATAATCTCTAAATCATGAAAAGCAGTCGACCAATAGCCATACTGCGGTCAACTTTGAAGATGGTCTTATTGTAAGGGAGATTACTTTTGTTATTAATTTAATGGATATTAGTTTGGGATGAAATAAATTAATTTCATTAAATTAATAAATACATGTGCACTGTGACTACAAATGATCAGATTATGGAAAATTCATGTTGTTCTGATTAGCTGTTGATTAAGAACAGTCGCTCTATAGATTTTTGCTTGTTTTCATTTAAACAGATGCCTTACGTGTTGTGAATGTGTTTTGTGTCAGTCTTTGTAAAAAAGATTTTTTTTATCTTAATGCCATGTTGAAAGATAAATATATATAAATATAAAAAAAAAAAATGAAACTTGATTTGTATTCACGAAAATCAAAATGAATTGAGGAATAAAAGAGCTTTAGTTATTTTCCATTTAATAAGAGTTTTTTGGAAACTTTCAAATTTCATCAAATTCTTTTGCTATGTAAATAAATTATTATATCGTATCACCAAGAATGTATCCAAATGCAACATTGCGGTGGAACTCATTACGAAGATAAGACATGAGTATATACTGCATAATGCTGTTTAAAAGAAATAAATTACAAATGTATCGGCTAAATGAGGTTTGACATGTTTCACTGCATGTGAAAATTGATTTCAGATTTGGAACAAAATTTGATCTAATGTTGGTTGAGGTTTTAACTGTTCAAAGAAATAATATATCTTGTTCCTTTTACAGCAAGCCAAAGTAAAGTCACAGATTTATCCCAGAAGTCCGATGGTAAAGGAGGAACCGAAGCAGGAGCAAAGGTCAACGGAAAAGCAGTTATATGTATTGACGAGTGACCAGTCTTCATCGCTCCAGTTTTCATTGTAATATAACGGACAATTTGTGTTCTTCTGTAAACCAGTGGGAATGTGAAGCATTAGTATGTGTGCAGTTGTGTGCTGTTGTAAGCACTGGTGAAGTAAATGTATCTACAAGCCATATGTATATGTCTCATAGTCACTTAACTCCATTCAACCCTGAACACACATTTGAACTCTTCCAATTCAAAGGTTGGAATAGTTCATTATGGAATTTCAGGGGTGAATGAGTTAATCATCCATCATCAGCTTTTAAAGCAACTGAACTTTACTTTCTGTAGCATACATCTATTTCATGCGAGATTTTAAAATGGCAACCATCTAATCCTCATTTTGTATTATTACAAAACATAATATAAAACCAATTGTAAATTGTAACTGACTGGATTTTGTACAGGAGGGAGCACCCATCAGACCATGTTGATGATGTTAGCTGGTGCAGTTAGAGTAAGAATGTGTTAGTGTGTGTTGTGACTAGTAAGAATGTGTTAGTGTGTGTTGTGACTAGTAAGAATGTGTTAGTGTGTGTTGTGACTAGTAAGAATGTGTTAGTGTGTGTTGTGACTAGTAAGAATGTGTTAGTGTGTGTTGTGACTAGTAAGAATGTGTTAGTGTGTGTTGTGACTAGTAAGAATGTGTTAGTGTGTGTTGTGACTAGTAAGAATGTGTTAGTGTGTGTTGTGACTAGTAAGAATGTGTTAGTGTGTGTTGTGACTAGTAAGAATGTGTTAGTGTGTGTTGTGACTAGTAAGAATGTGTTAGTGTGTGTTGTGACTAAGTTAATGTAATATTACATAGTATCACTTCCCGTGACAGGGGAGGTAATCAGATTATCAAACCAACTTGCAAAGTATCATGAAATAGTCCCTGTGAATTTACTTTGACGGTTTTGTTCATGATTTTGGTAAAATATTCTTATAGCAAATACATAAACTATATACTAGTACTTATACGACTCGTTTACAAATTACCATCAAGGTGTAGTTGTTCCAAGTCTGATAGGCTACAATGAAACACCAAATTTTAATCTAGTGTGTTTTCAAAAACATTGAAATGTCAAAACTATAATTATTTATATTTTAAGTTTCAAAATTATCATGTCAAGACAAGGGAGGAACACATGAGGATTTGTTGTAAATTTTCAATTTTTCAGAAAAAAAATAAAAAATATCAAATGGTTTATAAATGTTGAGCCACGAAAGAAAATACAAGTGAATGTTTTGTGTTACATAGTAACTTGATAAATTAATTAAATATTGCAAAACTATTGACAGAATTTTATAAAGAATTACTTAATTTTATACTATTTTAACACGTTTACCCTTGACTGGTGAACTGATGTAAATGTCTTGGTGCCATATGCACCAAAAAAAATAATGTTTTTATTTGAAATGGAAATACTGACAACATTTATGATGTCAGCCAGAGTTGGTGGTGTTTTAGTTTCAATTTGATAACAAAAAAAGCATTGGAGCTGTTTTAATTTTTAGCAATCCAATGGGTTGAGCGGGTTGGACCAGAGTTTTTCGTTTATGAAGTAAGGTTTGACCTAGTAATCTGATGCTGCTTTCAGATGAGCCTTGACAAAGTCTTGCAAGGCCTGTATAAACATTTGCAGGTCCGCCAGGATGTATACCTGCAAATGTTACATTTATAAACAGACAAATTGGTTTATTCGTTTAACCGGATACGTGGAAGGGGCCTATGTTCACAGTCAGTTTAAATCTTGTTTGAAGACTGATGACTTATTTGCTCCTAAATAGTTAAAGAAGACACTGATTCAGTGATCAGATCTAGTATATGATTGTCTGTTGTTGAGGGACATGCATGTTGTGTATAGATATGCTGTATATATGTAGTGTTAAATGGTATCCTACTATTGTTTTATTGTCACACCTAGAATATAAGTGATGTATTGATTTTCGTTTGAATACTTAAGGGTCTGTTGAACAGTCCCGAGATGATGTCGTGTTTGTTGGAGCTGATGAAGTTGGTGGTAATTTGACCTATATCATTGTTTCATGTAATTGTTAGCAACACGTCACCAGTGTTGTCAAGTCATTCAGATATTTATTCATAAATGTTGTTAATATGTATTGAAATAAATATCACTGCTTTACAATGAAAGACGATGACTTGCTGGCAGCATTGTCATCAATGGTATAAATGAAATAAAAATAGAATAATGTTTATAAACTTGATTGTGACACTAGTTTGCTATTGTTTCACACTTATTGTGCATAATTAATTTTCACAGAAAAAAAACGATGGAACACTCCATTAACTTACCTTAATTTATTGTGAAGGATCTGTTGGCTGAGGCTCAGTTTATTGTGAAGGATCTGTTGGCTGAGGCTCAGTTCACTGTAAATGGTTGCTGGTGCTGAACTGATTTCAGAGGTTTTTATTAATAAAACATATGCAAAGGCTGGGAGCAGGACTTTCAAAAATGAATGATTTTGTGACATTTCTGCATCTCATCAGCATCTCATCAGCATCATATTTGATTGAATTGGTAGAAGTAATTTTAGACAGGTCTGACTTGAACGATCATGCCTAATAATATTAGGCTTGCTTGAAAATGTTATTCTAGGGATAAATTCAGTATGTCCTTTATGTCCTTTTTCTAATTTATTGACTATATAGATGATGTTTGGAGGTATAAATTAACATCATCTGGGATTAAGGACACAGACACGATGTCTGGAAGTCAGGGCAACATCGTTCCATTTTCAAGGTCATGCATATGTCAGTACTGTTTATGATTGTACATTATTTTTGTTGTTGCAGCCATATAAATAGGCTTGGCAGCCATGGATAACTAATGATATGTTACCATGTGTACATTGTCCTTAGTAACCAGTCTTTGGCCACGTTACCATGGTTACAATACTAATAAAGAGAGAAATGTTAACTTGTTGTTTGTAGTTTGTTTAGCTTCAGTTTTTAAGTTGTGTTTATACACATGTCAACCTTTTATAGAATTTAATGAAGTGACAGTGACTGTACTGTCTGATCATAAAACTATAGGCAGCTTGTGAGCTCATGTTGGGGCACATGGTCAGTCATCGACTTTGTATTTCAACATATGTTGGAGGAGGTACAATGCCAAGAATTGTTATATCTGGCATGCAACTTATTTGAGTGAAAACCTTTGAATTTGTTTAAATAAATTACCTTCACCTGTATTCAAGTTCACAGGGTTAAATGACTCAAAATAACTTCTAATAAAGCCCCAGATTCACAAGCAAATTCGTGGAATACCCCGCTTGCAGGACATTGTAAGTTGACATTATTGAGGTTAGGTTTTTAGCTCACCTGGTCCAAAGGACCATGGTGAGCTTATGCCATACCGCAGCATCCGTCGCCCGTCGTCCGTCCGTCAACTTTTCCTTTAAAACGCTACTAGTCATGAACGCCTGAGCAGAATTTGACCAAATTTGCTCAAAAGCATCCTTGGGGGAAGGGGAACAAATTTTGTATAAATGGTGGGTCGGGGGGCTGAGGGGCGGGCCCAATAGGGGAAATATAGCAAATTCTTTAAAATCCTTCTTCTTTTGTAGGAATGAAAGGATTTGTTCCATATTTGGTCTGAAGCATTCTTGGGTGAAGGGGAACCAATTTTGTATAAAACCGTAGGTCTGGCCCCCCTGGGGGCTGAGGGGCAGGGCCAAACAGGGGAAATATAACAAATTTTTTAAAATCCTTCTTCTTCTGTAGGGTCTGAAGCATCCTTGGGTGAAGGGGAACCAATTTTGTATAAACTGTGGGTCTGGCCCCCCCAGGGGCCTGAGGGGCAGGGCCCAATAGGGGAAACATAGCAAATTATTCTTTAAATCCTTCTTCTGTAGGAATGAAAGGATTTGTTCCATATTTAGTGTGGAGCATCCTTGGGTAAAGGGGAACCAATTTTGTATAAACAGTGGGTCTGGCCCCCCTGGGGGCTGAGGGGCGGGGCCCAATAGGGGAAATATAGCAATTTCTTTAAAATCCTTCTCCTTCTGTAGGAATGAAAGGATTTGTTCCATATTTGGTCTGAAGCATCCTTTGGTTTAGGGGAACCAATTTTGTTTAAACTGTGGGTCTGGCCCCCCAGGGGCCTGAGGGGCAGGGCCCAATAGGGGAAACATAGCAAATTATTCTTTAAAATCCTTCTTCTTCTGTAGGAATGAAAGGATTTGTTCCATATTTGGTCAGAAGCATCCTTGGGTGGAGGGGAACCAATTTTGTATATATCGAGGTATTGGCCCCCCAGGGGCCTGAGGGGTGGGGCCCAATAGGAGAAACATAGCAAATTATTCTTTAAATCCTTCTTCTGTAGGAATGAAAGGATTTGTTCCATATTTAGTGTGGAGCATCCTTGGGTAAAGGGGAACCAATTTTGTATAAACAGTGGGTCTGGCCCCCCTGGGGGCTGAGGGGCGGGGCCCAATAGGGGAAATATAGCAATTTCTTTAAAATACTTCTCCTTCTGTAGGAATGAAAGGATTTGTTCCATATTTGGTCTGAAGCATCCTTTGGTTTAGGGGAACCAATTTTGTTTAAACTGTGGGTCTGGCCCCCCAGGGGCCTGAGGGGCAGGGCCCAATAGGGGAAACATAGCAAATTATTCTTTAAAATCCTTCTTCTTCTGTAGGAATGAAAGGATTTGTTCCATATTTGGTCAGAAGCATCCTTGGGTGGAGGGGAACCAATTTTGTATATATCGAGGGTGTGGCCCCCCAGGGGCCTGAGGGGTGGGGCCCAATAGGAGAAACATAGCAAATTCTTTAAAATCCTTCTTCTTCTGTAGGAATGAAAGGATTTGTTCCATATTTGGTCTGAAGCATCCTTGGGTGAAGGGGAACCAATTTTGTATAAACCGTGGGTGTGGCCCCCTAGGGGCCTGAGGGGCGGGGCCCAATAGGGGAAACATAGCAAATTATTCTTTTAAAACTCTTCGTCTGTAGGAAAGAAAGGATTTGGTCCATATTTGGTGTGGAGCATCCTTGGGTAAAGGAGAACCAATTTTGTATAAATGGTGGGTGTGGCCCCCCTGGGACCTGAGGGGTGGGGCCCAATAGGGGAAATATAGGTAAAACCTTTATAATCCTTCTTCTACCATAGGGATTAAGGGATTATATCCTAATTTAGTCTGGAGCATCAATGGGCCAAGGGGACTCAATTTTGTATAAGCATGTAGTGCGTGTGGTCTCACAAGGGGCAGAAGGGCGGGGCCCAATAGGAGAAATAGAGGTAAAACCTTTAAATTCCTTCTACGACCATCGGGATTATGGGATTTTATCCATATTTGGTCTGAAGCATCCTTGGGTGAAGGGGAACCAATTTTGTATAAACCGTGGGTGTGGCCCCTGAGGGGCGGGGCCCAATAGGGGAAACATAGTAAATTATTCTTTTAAAACTCTTTGTCTGTAGGAATGAAAGGATTTGGTCCATATTTGGTGTGGAGCATCCTTGGGTAAAGGAGAACCAATTTTGTATAAATGGTGGGTGTGACCCCCCTGGGACCTGAGGGGTGGGGCAAAATAGGGGAAATATAGGTAAAACCTTTATAATCCTTCTTCTACCATAGGGATTAAGGGATTTTATCCTAATTTAGTCTGGAGCATCAATGGGCCAAGGGGACTCAATTTTGTATAAGCATGCAGTGGGTGTGGTCTCCCAAGGGGCAGAAGGGCGGGGCCCAATAGGAGAAATAGAGGTAAAACCTTTAAAATCCTTCTTCGACCATCAGGATTATGGGATTTTTTCCTTATTTAGTCTGGAGCATCCTTGGGTGAAAGGGACTCAATTTTGTATAATTGGTGGGTATGACCCCTAGGTTGCATATAGGGGTGGGGCTCTGTTTGAAGTTTGTTCTCGCTATATCTCAAATACTGGATGGATCTTTCTGAATCTTCATATGTACTTACAGCACCTACTTCAAACCAATTATTTTAAACATATTCAGGTGAGCGATACAGGCCCTCTGGGCCTCTTGTTAACATGTGCTGTTGAGACATAATGTATAGCTTGAAACTTGAAGAAAGAAAAAAGATTGATTATCCGTAACTATGCACAAATCACATCGGTTGGCAAACTTGGCATGAGTAGAATGTGCATACGGAATTTGGTTGAAACATCTGAACAATATCTACAGCAATTATCACATGAAAACAAAAGAGTGCCGGAGATGGGTGGAAAGACAGAGGAACACAAACATTGTTATCAAATTTGAAGGAATTTGGCTAATATTTACTAGAGTTATTAAGCAGAAACTGCAAAAAATGGTATTTTTTGTTAATCAAAGGACCATAACTCTGCCAAATAGAGTCCGATTAAAGTAGTTGTCAAAATTGGCTGAGCCCTTAATGTGTTGAACCCTTTTACTAAGTTTGAAGACAATCGGATAATATTTGCAAGAGTTGATGAACAGAAACGCAGCAGATAATGATGAATTTTGATATTCAAGGGGCCATAACTCCGTCAAATAAAGTCCACTGAAAGTGGTCATTGTACTTGGCCGAGCCCTTAAGGCATTTAACCCTGTGACCAAGTTTGAAGAAAATCAGTTTACATTTGTTGTAGTTATTGCGGGATTGGACAGACAGACAAACCCAAATTAATATCACCCTTTACGGTCTTTACGGTGAAAGCGGGGGATAAAAATGAAGGAGCTATCCTAGGACAGGAGTGCCGTGGCTAAATGAGGTACAGAGATTGTTCAGGCTTAATGAGGTAAAGAGATTGTTCAGGCTTAATGAGGTAAAGAGATTGTTCAAGCTCAATGAGGTAAAGAGATTGTTCAGGCTCAATGAGGTAAAGAGATTGCTCAGGATCAATGAGGTACAGAGATTGTTCAGGCTCAATGAGGTAAAGAGAGTGTTCAGGCTCAATGAGGTACAGAGATTGTTTAGGCTCAATGAGGTGAAGAGATTGTTCAGGCTCAATGAGGTAAAGAGACTGTTCAAGCTTAATGAGGTAAAGAGATCATTCAGGCTCAATGAGGTAAAGAGAGTGTTCAGGCTCAATGAGGTACAGAGATTGTTTAGGCTCAATGAGGTGAAGAGATTGTTCAGGCTTAATGAGGTAAAGAGATCGTTCAGGCTCAATGAGGTACAGAAATTGTTCAGGCTCAATGAGGTAAAGAGAGTGTTCAGGCTCAATGAGGTACAGAGATTGTTAAGGCTCAATGAGGTTGAGGTAAAGACTAGATTGTTCAAGCTTAATGAGGTAAAGAGATCATTCAGGCTCAATGAGGTACAGAGCTTGTTCAGGCTCAATGAGAGATTGTTCAACATATAGAAAGTACTTCCAAGGACACAGGTCAATGATTTTCACACAGCAAAAATTCTTTGTTACCTTATAATTACTGAGTTGCTGGGATGAAGGACTCAAAGTATGTCAAAATACAAGGATACCATACACATCAAAGGACCATAACTGATCTGCTTCCCCAATTGTAACACTCTTTCCTTGTGGTGGCGTCTCTCTAGGCACAAGTCTCGATATAACCTGATCTGTTACATCTCTCTAGGCACAAGTCTCGATATAACCTGATCTGTTACATCTCTCTAGGCACAAGTCTCGATATAACCTGATCTGTTATGTCTCTCTAGGCACAAGTCTCGATATAACCTGATCTGTTCCTCTCTCTAGGCACAAGTCTCGATATAACCTGATCTGTTACGTCTCTCTAGGCACAAGTCTCGATATAACCTGATCTGTTATGTCTCTCTAGGCACAAGTCTCGATATAACCTGATCTGTTATGTCTCTCTAGGCACAAGTCTCGATATAACCTGATCTGTTATGTCTCTCTAGGCACAAGTCTCGATATAACCTGATCTGTTATGTCTCTCTAGGCACAAGTCTCGATATAACCTGATCTGTTATGTCTCTCTAGGCACAAGTCTCGATATAACCTGATCTGTTATGTCTCTCTAGGCACAAGTCTCGATATAACCTGATCTGTTATGTCTCTCTAGGCACAAGTCTCGATATAACCTGATCTGTTATGTCTCTCTAGGCACAAGTCTCGATATAACCTGATCTGTTATGTCTCTCTAGGCACAAGTCTCGATATAACCTGATCTGTTATGTCTCTCTAGGCACAAGTCTCGATATAACCTGATCTGTTATGTCTCTCTAGGCACAAGTCTCGATATAACCTGATCTGTTATGTCTCTCTAGGCACAAGTCTCGATATAACCTGATCTGTTATGTCTCTCTAGGCACAAGTCTCGATATAACCTGATCTGTTATGTCTCTCTAGGCACAAGTCTCGATATAACCTGATCTGTTATGTCTCTCTAGGCACAAGTCTCGATATAACCTGATCTGTTATGTCTCTCTAGGCACAAGTCTCGATATAACCTGATCTGTTATGTCTCTCTAGGCACAAGTCTCGATATAACCTGATCTGTTATGTCTCTCTAGGCACAAGTCTCGATATAACCTGATCTGTTATGTCTCTCTAGGCACAAGTCTCGATATAACCTGATCTGTTATGTCTCTCTAGGCACAAGTCTCGATATAACCTGATCTGTTATGTCTCTCTAGGCACAAGTCTCGATATAACCTGATCTGTTATGTCTCTCTAGGCACAAGTCTCGATATAACCTGATCTGTTATGTCTCTCTAGGCACAAGTCTCGATATAACCTGATCTGTTATGTCTCTCTAGGCACAAGTCTCGATATAACCTGATCTGTTATGTCTCTCTAGGCACAAGTCTCGATATAACCTGATCTGTTATGTCTCTCTAGGCACAAGTCTCGATATAACCTGATCTGTTATGTCTCTCTAGGCACAAGTCTCGATATAACCTGATCTGTTACGTCTCTCTAGGCACAAGTCTCGATATAACCTGATCTGTTACGAGGACATTAAACCCTAAACATTGACATGAAGGTGCTAGGATGAGGATCTCGCTGTGTGACAGACAAAGGCAGCAAACATCCAAACCCTATTTCATGGTGGATGCATGAAATATTATAATCCATTGTTTGACATTAAAACATAATGAATTTATTAATGTTAACAAACAGCAACAATTTAATGAACAATGAACAATAACCTACAGTTATATCAATATATTAGATATTAAAAAATAAGTCTTTTATCATATCAAATCAAACATTATTATGAGTTATATATTTTACAGTAATTTATTTTAGCAAGTACTTGTAACTAGTTCAGCTGTAGATCCATGACCTTCCGCGAGACTTGTAAATAAAGTCCACTGGGCATTGTTTACAGTACATTAATATAATAAAACCAGATTTATTCCAACCCACAGGTAAATAAAATTTTACTGCGTTACATAGTATAGCAGTTAATAATTGTCTGTATGTTTCATTTCCTAATAGTTATAGGTTTCATTCAGGCATGAGGCCTGAGAGTAACGAATATTCATAGTGAAATACTCCGGCGAAAGGGGGAGAGCATAGTGATTGAATTGGTCCGTGAAAGGTAAGGAGCACAAGATTTAAGTGTGGCAGGGTGGATTAATACGTGGTTGGTTCGAATAGGACAGAAGGCATTTTAGCCTGACGCCTAAGAATACGGTTGATTTAAGTAAATTTTTGTTTGGTAAAGGTATGTTAATATCAGTATTGGATTTGTTTTCACAGATGATGAAGGATATCACAAGGTTTCCCAGAGCTTTTGTGACTTATTAAGTTTTATCTCTGGTTTTTAACCCTGGATGTCGGGGGAGATGGTTCCCTGTAATTATATAATGTAATGAATGTATCATTGTCCAGATGCCATGGAGGAGTAATAATTTGAATTTTTTGTACACAAGTGTCACAAGTGAGATATCATGCATTTTGAATAAACGTCTGCTCTATCGTGTAAGAACAGGCTACCGGCATATATGTGTTGTTTACATTGATTTGGAGGGGGGTATTGTCATGGGTGAATAGGACAGACGACACATTCCGGTCTGACTCTAGTGCTATACCTATGGTTCATAGACTCTGATGTTAAGGCAAGATCAATATTTTTTGTGTTGCTATGACTATGGTTCATTGACTTCTTTGTTGCTATGACTGGTTCAACATATTTTGGGTTTTGACTTCAGTTGAGTTTACAGGCTCCTCTGTTGCTGTTACTGATTCACTGACTTGTGTGTTACTATGACTACAGTTCAGAAAATCTTATGTTGCTATGACTGTGGTTCACTGAATTGTGTGTTACTATGACTACACTTCAGTAAATGTTACGTTGCTACGCCTGAAGATCACTGAATTGTGTTACTATGACTACAGTTCAGTAGTAACCCCTCTGTTGCTACGACTGGTTCACTGACTTGTGTGTTACTATGACTACAGTTCAGTAACGCTGTTGCTATGACTGTGGTTCACTGACTTGTGTGTTACTATGACTACAGTTCAGTAACTCCTCTGTTGCTATGACTGATTCATTGACTTGTGTGTTACTATGACTACACTTCAGTAAATGTTACGTTGCTACGCCTGAAGATCACTGAATTGTGTTACTATGACTACAGTTCAGTAACTCTGTTGCTATGACTGTGGTTCACTGACTTGTGTGTTACTATGACTACAGTTCAGTAACCCCTCTGTTGCTATGACTGTGGTTCACTGACTGGTGTGTAACGATGACTACAGTTCAGTAACTCCTCTGTTGCTATGACTGTGGTTCACTGACTGGTGTGTTACGATGACTACAGTTCAGTAACCCCTCTGTTGCTATGACTGTGGTGCACTGACTTGTGTTACTACGACTACAGTTCAGTAACTCCTCTGTTGCTATGACTGGTTCACTGACTGGTGTGTTACTATGACTACAGTTCAGCAACCCCTCTGTTGCTATGACAGGTTCACTGACTGGTGTGTAACTAATCTGTTCACTGATTATAGTGACATTGTCTGTGATGACAACCTGTTGATTGTCCTGAAGCACGACAGTGTCATCTCCTACTGTAGTGGTAACTCCCTGTTCATGATCAATTGTATGTTTTTCTGCCTTGACTAGCGAGTCAAATGTTTCTGCACATATGCCACACATGTAGATAGTATCAGTGTCTGTAGCCTGAATCACATCAACAGTCATCTCCATTGTCGTAGTCTCCTCGCTGACCTTAGGTCCTGGAGGCTTAGTGGGGCTGGTACACTGCTCCATGTGGCGCCGCAGTGACGATGACGCTGTGAATATCCTCCCACAATGTGAACATCTGTGCTTGCTAATCCCAGTGTGCATGGTCATGTGGTCTGTTAGTTTACTCCTGTATATATAAAAGAAAATCAACTACCACTATCTGAATAAAAAACACATGTAGCCAAATCTTATACCTGTAGGGGAGACCTTCATTTAAGTGAAGGGGTGACATTATATCCAATCGTAACTGCCTCAAAAAGGACACACCCTCCATTTATACAAAATCCCTATAGTTTCTACCAGATTTAAATCAAAGATATCAAGATATATTTAAGTAGGTGTGTTTAAAAAACCTCCATCCATTTTCCTATTGAGCCTTGCTCCTCTGCTCATATGGTAGCCCACCCTTCAATTTTGCAAAATTTAATTCATAAAAAGGAAATTCAAAATCCTTTTATACATACACTAGTTGCCTTTTTAAGATTTACCTCTATTTCCCACACCCTTCCATCCCTGAGGATAACCAAATAGCATACTTTTTTTCAATCCCTTGGCCCAAGAATTGTTCAAATTAGGTTGAAATCCCTCATACAAAAGGAATATTCTTATAGAAGTGTGCCTCATTTCCCTATTTTGATTCAAGGGAGTCAAAGCTGTCATTTATACAATATTGACTAACCATGCTAACGAAATGCTCCATATCAAATCAAGCCAAAATTGCTCCTGCTTTTTTGGGCAGGGATTTTAAATGAAATATTGACCAGAAGCAGGGAACTTACTATGTCATAAAAATGTTTCTTGGGGACTTATCTTTTTTTCCTACCTGAAGGAGAAACTTCGTCCGCACTGGCCGCACTTGTAGGGTTTGTCCTTTAAATGTGTCACCATGTGTCGCTTCAGTCCAATACGATGTGCAAAGGAATTACTGCACAGCATACAGGAATATGGACGGTTACCTGAAACAGGAAGTCATGAGTAGAGCAGTAAATTGGTTTACAGTATATACCCCTATAGCCAGTAACATGATGAGTAGAGCAGTAAATTGGTTAACAGTATATACTCCTATAGCCAGTAACAGGATGAGTAGAGCAGTAAATTGGTTTACAGTATATACTCCTATAGCCAGTAACAGGATGGGAAATGCAATGAAAGATGTCTGTTCACATATGAATGCTCAAATCATCTAGTGAGCTACCTAGTCTAGTTCTGTGAATTTCTCACTCATTCACGTGTTGATTCCTACAGAGAATTTAGACTATTCAATCCTGCTTAGCAATTCATGTACACATGGCTGAATTTATACAATTGTTCCACTGCAAGTGTTTTCTACACATTAATATAGAATATGACCCCCAACCCATCAGACCTTAAGTGAATACAAGTCCAACTCGCCTGATAGGTACATGTAGTCATCACATAAAGCTTCAATGTGGAAAGAAGTACTAAAGAAGTATTAAAACTATTTCGATGTTATTCAGTTGACTTGAACATCAAACATACCTCTGATAAATGATAATTATTTGAGACGTGTGAAGAATTGACAACCAACCTTTCATGAAGCCAACTTAACCTCAGTAAGATTGGAGCAAAACCAACACATCAGCAATTCAGTTTCATTTACTTTTTTTTTTTTAAATTATCCATTTGATAGAACTCGGTTCATTTTTGTTTTTTATTCCTTCAAAAAATCATAAATATTAGGACAAAATGAGGATATACCTGTATGTGTGTTGAGGTGGTCGCTCCAACTGGCCCGGTTATAAAACTGATTACCACACATTGTACATTTGTACGGTAGACGACGATCCTTCCGTTCCTTGTGAGACTCCATGTGTAACTTCATCTTGAAACGCTCCATAAACTTCCACCCACAGATTGAACATGTGTAGTTACGAACATTTGCATGTCTCTTGAGATGTGTCTGCAGATATCGACGTTCACTGAAAACTTTGTTACACATTTTACACTTGTGTTCACTGTGTCGTAAGGCGATGTGTTCCTGGAGGGAACGCCTGCTCCAGAACAGCTTGGAACACTTGTCACACAGGAATGTGTCTGGTTCCATCATAGAAATAGGGGTTAAGTTATCCAAGTCCACAGAATTACTGGTTTCTATGGCAACGTCAGGGTCAGAATCATCAGCAACCATCAAACCGGATTCTACTCCATCTTAAACAAATACATGGATGTATAAATAACAAACATGTTTGCTCTCTTTGAAAATAACACCAAAAACGGGGAAAAAAGTCTTTAACATCTTTTATTATATGACTGGTGCTAATTCCCAGCCCTGATTGTAGGAGCAACGTCATGTGACGAGTCTGTAAATATGTTACAGACCTCGTTCTATGAATAGAAAAGTGTTACAAACCTCGACCTATAAATAGAAAAGTGTTACAGACCGCTACTAAAAATAGACCTGGGTAATTTCCAAGACATTGATTAACAGCCAATTGCAATCAAATCATCTGTTCCAGACCTCGTTCTTTGAAAAGAAAAGCGTTACAGACCTCGACCTATAAATAGAAAAGTGTTGCAGACCGCTACTAAAAATAGGCCTAGGTAATTCCCCAGCCAGTCTGTAATTCTGTTACCAATCACACAGCTGAATTCAACTACAAATGAATTATCTCATCAAATTCTGAACTATGTGAATATTGATGATGTCGATTGTGCAAACAATATTTACTTGAAATTAAATATCACATGAATTGAATCTGAAATTCAATTTTTGTGTATGTTATTTTGTATTTGTTACACCTCAAGTGAATTTCTAGCTATTTGATTGGTTGGGAGAAAATTAAACAAAAATCTGTCACCCTCTGAAAATACATTGGTTTTAAGGGGCGCAGGTGATATTGCCATGAGACATTAGCAGATGGCAGTGAATATTGTCAACCCGAGAAAACCCATTGTCACCCTCGGCTTTGCCTCGGGTGACAATGGTTTTCTCGGGTTGACAATATTCACTGTCACCTGCTAATGAATGTCAAGCCAGGGATAGACCGAAACTTAAGTCCATAATTGTATAATGCATTGCACTGCCACAAATTTCTAATTACTCGAATGTCTTACTTTGTTTGAGTTGATCTTCACTAGATTCTAGAGGGGACGCAACCATGACACAGTCTGCAGGGGAGGTAACTTCAACACATTCCACTGGGGAGCTTAATGTAACACACTCCATAGGGGAAGTCACTGTAACACATTCTCTTTCCTTTTTGGCCTCCACCTGTAAATTCTGAAATGAAAGCCTACACCTCATCAGTAATCAATGGAATATTTTTCATTTATACGTTTTCCTTTTTCTCTTAAATTCTTGCTACATATCTGACATCAAGCAATGTACATTTTATGCTTTGGTGTGTGCAGAAACTTAGTAAAGCCCGGCAACATTCATAGCTTAAATAACACCGAAATGATGTTACAGTTAAAGTCGCTTTGCAATGATATATATTGTGTTTTTTCATTCATGATAAAAGAGCACAAAAGTTTGGCCAAAGATATTCCATTTAGCATGAAAATGATGAAAATAAAACAAGAGGCCTGTATCTTCTCAATAAAAGTAATTTTGCAAATATTTCAACATATTGAGGTATCTCGGCTGAAGAATGTTCCAGACTAAATAATTGAGATCACTTTATCTGTACTGAAGGAGAAATTTAAAGATTGTTCTCTGGGAACCTCTTTTGAGCCCCATCATGCTTCACTTTGGAGAGCCAGACTCTCCATTAAGCAACGTTGAGTCCTCTTGGTCCAAGGATATTTCATACTAAATTTAGTTAAGTAAGTTGTCATTTCTTTAATGGCACTCTTCGTTTTTAGGAAGAAGTTTCTTAAAGGTTTTTGCATATTTGATGCCTGTGACCTTGGAAGTAGGTTAAGGTCAATTATTTGAGGACAGTTAATACCCCCACATCACAGCATGCTACTGGCGAAATATCATCACCATATGTATCTTAGTAATTTAGAAGTCTTTCAAAGGTTATAATATATTCAACCTCTGTGACCTTCAACATAAGTCAAGGTCATCCATTTGAGAAATGTTCATAGCACTACACCCAAGGTACCTACTGGCCAAATATCATTATCTCCTGATTATTCAGAAGAAGTTATTTTTATACATTTGACCACAGTCGCTTTGAAAGTAGGTCAAGGTCATTAACTGGAGAACAACAATATAGTACTCTGTCCCATGTACAATATCTGTACTCTAGGTCCTCTGGTTATTTAGAAAAAGTTGTTCAAGGGGTTTTAACACATTTTACCCCCGTGGTCTTGAAAGAAGGCCAATGTCATTTATTTGAGCAAATGTATAGCGTTCCATGCCAAGTATCAGCACTCTGGGCCTCCTGGAAATTAAGAAGAATTTCTTTCAAGATTTTTATATACTTGACCCCTGCAACCTTGAAAGTAAGTAACGTTCATTTATTTGAGGAATTCTTATAGCACTCCGTCCCAGGTACCTACTAACCAAATATCATGGCACTAGGTCCTCAAGTTCTTAAGAAGAAGTCATTTAAAGAAAAAGTTGATGGACAACGGACGACAGATGACAAACAGACGAAGGACAGCACACCATACCATGAGCTCACAGGCACTTCATGCAAGGTGAGCTAATAAAATGATTTATCTACGGAGTAAAATTACAGTCCCTAAATTAAGTACAAACTTACTTTTGTCATACATGATACTGTAAACAAAAATGACCAGACAAGACATTTGTTATCTTTCTTTTGAGTAGGAATTTACAAATTGGAAACAGTCATTGGGATAGAGAACAGGTCCTTCTCATTTTATGGACCAGGACCTATAAAAGAGTGAAATAATTCCTAAAGGTGAAAAATTTCTCATCTTACCTCTATCATTGCGTAGGCCCGGTTCAGAGCTTTCCAGGAACCATGGACGACGATTTTCTGTTTGTCCAGCATGATGACCGTGACACCGGTCACCTTGGCCACTTCTGTGTAATCAGTTTCACTCAAATCAGGACAGAACTTGACAAGTCCAGATACCAAACCAAGGACCTAGGTTAAGCAAAGCTATGACCTTAGTATGACATTGAAACTAATTAGTAGTATACTTGCTGGACAAAAGGAAATGTTACCAGTCAACATAACCAGAGAGTTCTCAGACCTCTCTATCTATAGCGGATGTATATATTTTCATATTGTAACTTAACTTTTTTCTGTTTTTACATTCTAGACTAAAATACTTCTTCTTTCAGAGTGATGTGTATCTTATCTTTGAAATGACATTGTGATATGTATGTATGTGAACCATAGGAAATATATTGTTATGTTAATTGTTTCAATATAAAATATATATCTCTTATATCACATGAAAGGTATTGTAATATCTGCCAGTATTGCAAGAATAGCACTATACTAAGTTTATCTCAGAAGAATATTTATTCAGACCTGTCCTTTTTGCAGTTATTATCTGAACACAAGTCTGTTCCTACTTACTGGATCATCAGTGACTTCCTTGTCGATGTCTTCCTTCGAGAAATGAGACTTAATACTAACATGTTTGTCAGACAGCTGAGCCAGCTTTGCACTTTCTTCACCAAGTTGATTTGGCACACTAGGTGCTGCCTTTAAATGACCTATTGTCGTGACCCCACTGGTCATGTTACTATGAGCGGTTGTATTGACAGTTTGACCACTGGTCAAGTTACTATGAATGGTTGTATTGACAGTTTGACCACTGGTCATGTTACTATGAGCGGTTGTATTGACAGTTTGACCACTGGTCAAGTTACTATGAACGGTTGTGTTGACAGTTTGACCACTGGTGACCAACTCTTTACTGTAATTTACTAACTTAGCAGTGTTGCCCCTCACCACCATGTCCGATTGCCCGATGGACAAGAGTGAAGTGCTGGATTTGATGTCCATAGAAGTGGCTTTCTGATTTTCTCTCTGAGAATTTGAAGAACATAAAGTTTGTTGGTTGGAAGCTTTGAAACAGTCATCTTGGAGAAGTAGATCTGTGATATCGTTATCATGTTCTACGGTAACATATGTCTCATTCTCGGCTGTGACAATGTTAGTCAATTCTTGGTTCTTACCAACAGGACCAAGGGTAGATGATGGCTGGATTGGACCAAGGGTAGATGATGGCTGGATTTGTCCTAACTCTTTTACAGTAACTTCTGAAGCTTGAATTTCATCTGCAGCTAAACAATGCTCTATAACCTGTTCTAAAAGTAGGTCAGATTTGCCCTCGGCTATGATGGATTCTTGTTCTGCATGACAAACCTCTTCCATGTTTTCTGTTCCTTGTGCGAGATTCTTGGTTTCAGAAATATTACCCTTACTCTGTTGGTCAAGTTGAAATTCAGATACAGAATTTGTGTCCCCAAGTTTTTGAATTGTAATGGATTCCTTTATGTTAAGGTTATCTTGAAAATCTTGCAACCTGTCTACTTGAGGAGGACCTTTTAGCAGGGATACTAGATTTGTCTCCACTTGGTGTACAGAAATAGAATCACTGTCCCCTGTATAGGTACTAACATGTGTCTGCATGTGCCGTGACAGTTCAACTTTAAGTGTGAAATCCTGCTGACATTTTGCACACTTGTAGATTTGTTTCTTTATATGAGTGACCTGGTGTCTCCTTAGCCCGCCCAAGGTTTCGAAGAGATTTCCACAGGTATCACAGGTAATCAGCTTACCTGTACAAAACAAAAATATGTAGTCAAAGGTGTTGCTAAAACTACACTCATATCTGGCCTAGATCATGTTTGCAGATAACACCTACATTTTGACTATATTTTAAGGTTTTTATCTACAAAATATCATTCTATTGGAAACAAGAGGCCCATTGGGTTTCATTGATAGCTCACTTATTTTTCCTACTTAATTATCATTAATTTTTCTCCATTGTGACTTTGACATGGGGTCAAGGTCATTAAATTCAATACAATTGATAGCTCTCCATCCCAGAAATCTATAGGACAAATATTAGGACTCTACACAGGGAATATTTTTTTTTTCCCAATCAAGAGCCTTTTTATTGAAAATAGAGGGAAATGTCTTTGTACTTTAAATGAGCATGTTAGATGGTAAATAAGTATTGTAAGTTTCTCTTTAGTTTACTAAAATCACAACAAGAGAATATACCTCAATATTTAAACAAAAAGACTTTGTTAAAATATTGATAATGATAATACAGTCATGTCAGCATTTTGCATTTTCTTTGTTTGTTGTTAAACTTTTCAGGGAAATTTTATGAAAGAGGGGAAATCATTCCCTTAATTATAGCAGGTAAGTTACCCATTTACCATCATACAATCAACTTGGATAATAGCCTGCTACACCTCATGATTGTGTAGAAATCATTATAATAATTCAAATACACATAACTTGTACTTTGAAAGTGGATCATTTTTTTTTTATCTAAACAAACCGGATAGCCTGTTAAAAGAGTATGATTTGAGGTAAAAATTTGGTTGGTCAGGAAAGAAAAAACATTTATTTCTGGCCTAATAACATTCCACCTCTATATATATGATTACCGGTACTATATGTATCTTACTTTGTCTGTCTTTTGTGTCCTGATCTGTCCCTTTCTCTTCTCTCTGTGTAGACTGTGGACTTACAGTGGTGTCGGATCTGACAATCGTTGAACCTATTATAGCGTCTGTGTTGACATTTGACCTTGACCTCGTGTGCATACGTTGGGGTGGGAACACCTTGTGTCGAGTCTGTGGCGGCTTTGTGCTCATCTTGTCAGTTTACATTCCTGTATAACAAGACACCAAATGGGTTGCATAACATTCATAACAAAATTTCATTCAAGGACAATTCTTCTAACAATATTTGATCACCTTAACTTAGCTGCAGTGATTTCTGCTGCTATAACAATGTACTAGCCACTTTCTACCAACTTGGGAGAATTCTCAGTCTTAGAATCTGGAATGTAAGACACCATAGATAAACGGTCTATGTGATATATAGATTTCAAATTATTTCCAATCCTTTTATTGACCAGATATTTACCAAGAAATCATAATTGCATATTTAGTGCTTGTGAATATGTTATTCAGAAAATGTTTGTAATAATGTAGGAAGAAAATTGATTTTATAGACCACCATTAAGTGCTCCATCACTACAATACTTGTCACTGAATCATGGGTCTGTGAAGTTGGAACACTAGAGAATTTGCTCATTCATGATTCAGTAGAGCATCAAACAGGTAAACAGAGGTTCAGGGTTCAATCTCTAGTAGATGTATTGAAAACATAACTAGAACTGTAAACCAAATGCTAACTAAAACCCCCCTTCAAAATAAACCAGAACTGTAAGCCAAAGGCTAACCAAGGCAAAGTATTGAAATTAAAGCAATCAATAGTCCCCCACCAGTAATGGTTTCCTTATTTACTGAGCTGCACACGTATTTTAGGATATAGGTTTCAGTGACAAAGTTCATGTACTCCCCCAGCCAAAGCATATTTGCATATAATCAAATTTGGTTAGTCCAGAAAAATTAATAAAAGATAGCTATAGGCCCCAACAAACTTTCTCAAAGGTTGAGGTCAAAGACAAAAACACAGGTCACAGTGACCTACTTTTTGTATTCAACATTCCCTCATCCCATGATGTACATGCATATCAAATCTTGTTACTCCACTTTTGCCATTTTGGCTTGAATGTTGAATGTTCGCCCAGGTAAAGAAGGCAATGGGTTCTGCCCCAGGCCGGGACATATACAAAAGTCCTTAAAATGGTAGTTGTTATTCCCTGCTTAATGTTCAGCATTAAGGGGAATGGCAACAATTGGTTCACTCGTTGTCAATATAATGTGACCGGGTGGAATACTGTGCTTGGCGCCTTTGGCATGGCATTTCAGTGAGATAGCACTATAAAGTCAGCATCAGATCCGCATTTTCACAAGGAGGCAAGCACACCAATATACCCTGTCTCCTGCATACACACACGCAAGCACGCATACATTACACACATGGAGGCACGACCTTCAATAACCTTAGCTGTTAATAGGACGTTAAACAAAATTTAACCAAACTAAACCAAATCTTATTACTCCAGGTGAAATAGCATAGAAGATATGCTTAGACAAACTGTTTCAAAAGGTTGAGGTTAAAGGTCGAAGCATAGGTCGCAGTAACATACTTCTTGTAATTTGCACTTCACCATCCCAGGAAGATATTTACATCCCAAATCTGGCTACTCCAGGTGAAATAGCATAGAAGATATGCTGAGACAAACTGTTTCAAACGGTTTAGGTTAAAGGTCGAAGCATAGGTCGCAGTAACATACTTCTTGTAATTTGCACTTCACCATCCCAAGAAGATATTTGCATCCCAAATCTGGTTACTCTAGCTTACAGGTAAATAGTAAAGAAGATATGCCACAGACAAAACCTTTCAAAGGTTAAGGTCAAATTATAGGATGCAGTAACCTTCTTTAGTACTCTACAATCCGACATCCCAAGATGAACTTGCATACCAAATCAGGTTGGACCAGGTGAAAGAGTATAGAAATTATGCCCAGGACAACATTTTTCAAAGGCTGAGGTGAAAGGTCAAACAATAGGCCACAGTGACCTACTTTTTGACTTGATACCCCACAATCCCATAATGTACTTGCAAACTATAATTGTCCCCATACAGATTTTTGGCTAACTTTCGTAAAATGGAGCATATAACTCCCACATAACCTGCCAGATCAAAATTTAATCGCAGGTGCACATCAACTTCAGAGAGTGTGGATTACATCAGTGAAGTTAAATGAAATTCAGCTGTAGGAGGAGTTGTGCAGACAAAATTGCTTTCAGTGTATATCAATGAACATATTACATACGTTTTTCTGGACAGAAGTAATATGAAAAGGGGTATAACTCTTAGAAAATTTGTCCAAATTTGACAACATACGGAAGGGCACAACATCAGACATCCTCTGTACTCCAGGGGTTACGCTTTCTGCACCCCAGAATATGTCATAGCAAAATTGAAGACTCAGTGTTCACCACCTTGTGGCCGACACAATAAAATATTTGAGCACAGAGGGGTGCAGAGAGCGAAGTGAACGTAACTCCTGGAATATTGAGGCCGAACATCACATAAAAGGCAAGTTATCAAGTATGAGATACTACAGGACAGCTTTAAAAGATACACTTGACACAATATATTCTGGATGAGAAATTATACAATAAGGGGCATAACTCTAAGAAATTTTGTCCAAATTTAATGAAGAGCGCAAGTGCACAACTTTATATACCATAGGAAAGAAGTATATGCAATGCTAAATTTGAGAGAAATCCCTTCAGGAATATACTTGACACAATGGGCAGATTGGTCGAGTGGCGGCGGCCGGGGGTTGAACCCTGAAGTCGCCGTACGCATGGAATATTCAGAGAAAGGGTTTTTCTCCTGCCCACACAACTCCAACAACCCAGGTGGAATATAAAATGGTCTGGGGTGGGTGATGCGGTATCTGTGCTGTAGCATTCAAGTGAGGTGGCACTATAAATGATACCGTTGGAAGCACGGTCCTACTACAAACAGAACACAATACATCTCCAGCACATACACATAGGGAGATATTAGCCAGGTGGCATAGGACTAGTAGTTAGCGCCTGATAAGGCAGCTCCGGCGAATTCCTCAATATTGTATTGAATAATATATATATATATGCTAATTGTATTGACTATATAGAATTGTATATCTATGTACTGTAAAGGGCTTTAGAATGGCTTATGTTAGCTAGATACAGCGCTATATCAAATGTTGTATATTTATTTATTTATTAATATTCTGGATGGTCAGACATGACGATTCCAATATAACCACCTAATTTCCTTGAAGGACCTCTTCTAGCTAGGTTGATATCAATTATGTACAGTAGGGACCCAGAAAATATTTACAAAAATACTCGGCTATATTTTCAAAAGGTTGCTTTGATCCAGGGCTCGAAAATTATGGACACGTTTATTTGTCTGGAGGAGTATGACATCCTGGTAAAAAAGTAGCCACATCCTACAGACTAAGCTACGGAGAATTTTTCTACGTCATTTAGTAGAGCATAAGACTAGTAAACAGTAGGTCCCCCATGGGTTCAAATCCTAGAACTGCAGCAGCAATGTTAAAATAATTACCTCCGCTATCTACATAGATCTACAGCATAGATTTTGATGCAATCAAAAGAAAAATATTAAAAGTTTTCAGGTGGGACGCCGACGTGTTGACCGAGAGTACAGCATTAGGCCTCATTGAAAATACTGATCAGATCATAACTGCAATTTTAAAGAGGAATACATTGAAAGTTGTTTCCTTGTTGTCAGACAGGATATTGCTGACTTTAACTTAAGTGAAAATATCCGAGGGTTTCCGAATGATAAGATATTACCCGCAATATTCATCCAATTTCGTGTATTTTAGGGTATTATACAAAACAGAATTAACCCAATTAAAGTTGTTCGATTTTAGATCATTGTCGATGATTTCCAAAGAGTTCATCAGCCTCTGAGATTCAGTAAGGAGGTGGGGAAATAGTGAAGGAGAAACCGCGAAGAGGAAGGCCTGCTGTAGTTGAATTATGAATAGGGGATTTCAGTATTTACCAGACTATGCAGTATATCTCTGAGGAAACTTGACAGGGGTGGAAGTTTCTTTGCGGCTCCTTATTTTTTTTCTTATTTCACAAAGTGACCGTCGGTGACTTGCGTGCATGCGAGCTGGATCGCCTCAATGTCGAAGCGAGTAAGATCACAACGCGGTCTGTCGCGCGTTTGATAAACAACGACATCAACGCCCTCTCTGTTTCTCTCTTTAGTGGTATCCATGTGGGGACTTACTAATGATAGGACTACAAAACCATGACCGTTGTAATGAATCATGTAACAGTTATGTCTGGTAACACACTCCACAAGGACTTAATTCCTGTCCAGGAAGATGATGATGATTGATGATGATGATGATGATGGTGATGATGATGATGATGATATGATGATGATGATGATGATGACGACGACGACGACGATGAAGATGAAGATGATGAAGATGAAGATGATGATGATGATGATGATGATAATGCTAAATGATGATGATGATGATGATGATGATGATGATGATGTGTCATTTAACACGTTAACGTGAGAAACTGTAAATCGAAAAAAATTATAGAAAAATATTAATGTTTCTGATATTAATGTTTCTGATTTTCTGGTTACTGGAATATCATATTTTACTCAATAAAACAAAAGATGCATTTAGCTAGGGGGGGAAATATCATCTGCCTACCTCTTAACCATTGCTCATAAACTCAATTGAAATAAAATGAAATAGGTGAGACCTAGTCAGCGGGCACACATGAAAATACAGTTTTCTGCATAATTTAACTGTTTCATTTTATTTACAGTCGGTAAAATAGCTAGAAACCAATCCTTGTATGATTAATGGAGGTACCGTTCTATATATATATATATATATATATATAAATAGTAGGGGGTGGGGTATCTAAGGAGTCATCATCCCTCCCTAAACCCCTGCCAGCCTGTAGGATTTTCTTTCAAAATATTGGGAAGACAGGGGCAAGTTTGGCCCATAGCATTTGTTAAAATTGATGTGTATTTACACCATTCGGAAGAGAAATTCCATGCCCTTTATAAAACCATAACAGAAGGGCAAACATGCATATGTCCTATTGAAGTGTTATTTAACTCTTTACTGTCGGAAGAGTGAACGGCCTAATGTGCACCCCTTTGGGTAAGGCCCCAAATCGATATTTTAAGAAATCTGTATATCATAGCAATACGAAACTCAATGCTTGACTTATACATGTATATACCATCATGTGAAGCTGTCGTGGTAAGTTCGGCCCACATTGGAATAAGCATAAGTATGACGGCATAAATATTTCACGGCTTCCCGTGTATGGCATGGGCCGAACCTAGTGCCCCGGTGTCATGTGACGAACCTGCCCCAAATTGATATTTTAAGAAATCTGTATATCATATAGTAATACGAAACTCAATGATTGACTTTTATTTACCATCATGTGAAGCTGTCGGTTTGTTACACGTATGGCATTAATAAGTAGCATTTCGGTTTACAGAAAGTTTGCACAACCAGAAAGTGAGGTAATGATTTTTTCTACACTCCCAAAAAATATTTTTGTCCCTTTAAGTAATCTAAAATTATAGTTTGTCCGCAATTTTTTCCATAAGATCCTCAAAGTTGTAAATATTTGCTCAAGACCAAAAACGTCAGGAGTGGCCGAAGTTACCTGAGGGCCAAACTTTCCCTGGTCTCCCCTAAGTTGCCCTGGTCTCCCCTAAGTTGCCTTGGTCTCCCCTAAGTTGCCCCGGGCCCCCCTAAGTTGCCCTGGCCCCCCCTAAGTTGCCCCGGTCGCCCCTAAGTTGCCCTGGGCTCCCCTAAGTTGCCCTTGTCTCCCCTAAGTTGCCGCGGTCTCCCCTAAGTTGCCCTTGTCTCCCCTAAGTTGCCCCGGGCCCCCCTAAGTTGCCCTGGTCGCCCCTAAGTTGCCCTGGCCCCCCCTAAGTTGCCCCGGGCCCCCCTAAGTTGCCCTGGGCTCCCCTAAGTTGCCCTTGTCTCCCCTAAGTTGCCCTTGTCTCCCCTAAGTTGCCGCGGTCTCCCCTAAGTTGCCCCGGTCTCCCCTAAGTTGCCCTGGTCTCCCCTAAGTTGCCCTAACCCCATATTGAACCCTGCCGCAGTGGATCTACCCTGCTTCGTTGTTTTCAAAGCACCTCAGAAATACATGCAAATCAAGTATTGGCGTTATTAAATCACTATATATATATAACAGAAATCGCTCTGCCGTCCATATTGAGATATTTTGTACTGCAATTTAATTTTTCCTTCCACTTTCTTTTCTTAGCTGTATCTGCTATTACTCCATTCCATTTTTCAAGGGATATTTTTTTTATCGAAATATTCTGATTTGTAAATCATTCTGTTAAAAAGTGATCATGACGCTACATGCTGGGCAGTCGTACCAATTGTAATGAAGAGGGTCAGCAGAGGTTTCAAGACCCATACAACTTATCTCTTTCTTTTCTTATATGAACTGGACAACAACATGAGTGGCTTTTGAATAATTTAAGATCATACATGATGGACATTTCAGAATTTTAACTGATCTAGTGGCACTTGTTAATAGCAATGTTAAAAACATTTTTATTGATCTGTTGGATTGCCTCAAGAAATTAGAAGAAGGTGTCAAATTAGTGGCTGTATGGAGTCAAAAATAACTGTTAGCATTAACTACCGGTCTTTTTGTTTGTTTTCCTCAGATGGTATCGTAAAGTACTGATATGAGTATAAGAACGAAAATTTAAAAAATGTTGATTTACACAATTTTTTAGACTAGTGTTTGTCAATACATGCATTCAAAAGAATCAAAGGTCTTACTCAAGAATTGATGCTAATTTTAACAGCGATACATTGTATGTAAATATACAATTAGGATAATGATTACATTACGCAGTACATATTGCTTTTTCTCCAGTTTTAAGCGACAAAGAACATTCAAAGATACGAAAGTACAGAGGAATTGTTAAGTCTTGAAGAACAATTGAATATCTAATAATGAATACATTTATAAAAAAAAAATTGACCTAGAAGTAGGGGTATAATACCGGTGTCAGATCCTCCCAGATCCTCCCTATACAGATTGTAATTACAGTTGCCTCCCTTGGCCCATTGGTATCATCTACACGCACCCATATGACACGTGTATATTTAATTTTGTGTATGCTTTTTACTTGTATCAACAATCATTTGAAAATGATGTTATAAGACATTTTATAGAGGAAGTGAATCGATGGAAAATTCACAATGAAATCAGAAACGATTATATTTCAAATGTGTCTAGCTCAGAATGGAGAAGTAGGGAACTAAAAAAAAATGCGGCGCAGAAAGAGGATTAATGAAATCATTCAATCTATGCACCGGTTAGAAAGTCGCTTCATAAAACCATAACGACTATCATTTTTTATTAATTTATGTGGAGACTTTTAAGACAACAGCTCGAGTATGTATTCGTTAACCCATGTATTGTTATTAAAATGTTGACTGATTGTCTGTCTTGTCTTTATTATATTGTAAACGTGAACATTTCGTCAGTATGTATATTTAAATCATTAAATTGTGTGTAAACGAACATGCTTTTTATCAATAGTTTTATATTTTAACAAATCCAGATGACCGCTGAATGCGACATATGTAGATCAGGTGAGAGATAAAATTTACAAATGTGTGAGTTCAATCATCACCATAGCCAAAGGCTAGGACTAGTAGATACGACAATGTTTATGTTTCATAGTATGCCCAATTAAAAAACTTTTCTAATCAACAATATATACACAATATTCTATTAAACATTAATGAAAATAAGTTAAGCTTTTCATTTTTTTTTTTTTTTTTTAAATATTGACAAAAAGTAGGTTTAGGATTTGGTTTTTTAAAAATGAGAGTTGATAATGTAAAATTAAGTTTTCTTACTTTTAAAAGTTCATATAATGTCACAGATATTCATTTATAACTTCAATATGTGGAAACATTTTTAACATAGCACACATTAGAGTTTATTCAAAGAAGTACAACAAACACTAAGAATAGTTTATATAATTCAGCTAAAAGACTTTTCGTAACATAGTTTTATTCAAACTAAATCCCTTTGAGGTACTTTGTTTATACAATAGAAATAAAACTATATAACTTATAATAAAGTATCACAATTGATGTAAAAGATATAAGATTAATATTTGATGAACAGTAATAGGATTTCATAATCAGCACACACACCACTTTGTATAGTAGATGGTTCACATCTAGTTAACCTAAAGCAATTAGAAAAAATAATCATCCGTAGAAGTTATTCAACATCACACTCATAATCTATACATTTGAAGTTGATAACCTGTGGCATTTTGAAAGTTTACCTCACTAGAAGTTGTGCAACTTTACACTCGATTTGAAGTTGTTAACCTAAAGCGTTTTGAAACTTGATCCCACTAAAAGTGATGCAACTTAACACTCAGAACCTATATGATTAAACCGATCAATTTATTGAAACACCCAATTCATTAACCACTGAACAGGAATCATTCACTAAACACTAAACAGGAATCATGATATCTGAAGCTGCTCTCTGTTTTATTCCAATTCTGATGATATGTACATGAAAATGTATCAGGAAAATGGAACCTCATACTACACCTGTTTAAATAAAGCATCAATTTAATCTAAAGAAAAAAGAAATCATGCATATCCAAGGTTCCTTCTTTCAATACATTGTAAGCATAATTAAATTCTTAAAATCTCAATTCTTTCCACACCCTAAAATCAGATGGCAAGAGTATAAAAATAACAGGAGATTTAAAAAAAAAACACGCTGTTTCTATCGGAAAGCTTACAGTGTGTTTGCACTTTGATACACAGATTTTGACATGTCAGATATTACAACAGATTGTATCCGCCATACTTCATATCAGATTCGAGCAGATTATTAGTCAATGATTAAATGTGAGGATCGTATACAAACCTTTAAGGACTGGCCACAACAGGTGCATCAGACTCCAAACCATCTTGCTCTTAACGGGTTTTTCTATTCAAGACATAGTGATAAAGTCACCCTTTTCATATGCGGAGTACATTTAAGCTCATGAACAGCCTACGATTGTGTAGAAATCGAACATAAAAGGTGGTCGAAAGATTGCGTATACTTACAAATGATGATACCGTAGAGTTTATGCAGATTCATTTTTGAATAACCTCATACCATATTAAGAACATTTTAAGGACATTGGAGTAAGCCTTCCGCGATTTTTAAGGTAATCATTGTGCTTGTTTCTGCGTAGATATTACAAGGTACACCATTGCGATAATGAGTAGCTGATCGAGAGAGGTTGGTTGTACGACTGGCATGAAATAAAAACACAAGCATATAATCGAATTAGTAGTGACATTAAAAGTTCTTCGGAAAGAAAAACAATTCCCCTTTGACAATTCTCTGCTTGATTTGTTTATCATGTTTAAAGAGCACATAGGCGTTGACATTTCTGGATAATTCACGATGAAAAAATCGTATCGAGGAGAAAGCCTATGTTTTGCAATTTCATTTTTTTACAATTCAAAAGTCCAAACACACATAATTTTAAGTTAAAATGTTAACTTCGAGGGAAATCACCAGATTGAAAGAAGATGTCTTTATTTAACAATATGTGGCCTTTAATACTAACAGTAGGTGATGTAAAGATAGCGATGACTTACAATGAACTCGTCAGGTCACATAGTTGTCTAAACACCCTTAACAAAGAGTCGACATTGGGTGTGTATATATATATGGAGACTACACAAATGGCCCAATGGACTTTTAATCGTATAGTCAACGAAAATCCCTCTGACAAGCATACCACACAGTAGATTGTTGTCTAGGTATTAAACAATTCTTACCATCAAAAAGAATGGACATGATATGTACGAATGGGAGGAGGGATAAAACGAAATTGGAGGGAATAGTTTTACATAGAAATGTGTTACCTTCTTTGGTATATATAGTCTTTTAACAATGTCAGGTAACAGGGGCGGATCCAGGATTTCCTAAAAGGGGGGTCCGAGAATTTTTTTGTCAATAGTCAACTGTGTGCTGCCGAAGGATTTCCCCCCAAAAAAATGTGTTTTCTAGAACGTCTCAGAAGCGATTTCCCGTGTTCTGAGGAATGTTTTTATGTTTAATTAACAAGAAGAAAAAAACATATTTTAAGTATGGCCCAAAGATTTTTTGTGTGTACTGGAAAGAAAATTAAAGTTTCGGTTCAAATTCTCTATCAACAGCGTGTTTTAGAAGTCAGATGGAATTATTATAGGGGCAGCCTGGTGATGACAAACATTATTACCTAATCTGGCGTCCCGCCCGCAAGGGGGATACGAGAGGTCCACCGTCAAAATATAAATCTAGTCTTCAGACATTGTACGTTTGTCGTACAAAAGAACAAATAAAACCAAAACATCGTTGCTGTTTAATTAATGAGTTACTCATGGCATCACTAAGTTGCTAAACAAACGGATAAGTTCAAATCAGTGCGACACCCAAGGCCACTAGCTATATAAGTTAAGGTGGCATATAAACAACTCGGCATTCGAAAATGACAGGAAAATAATTCACTCAGCACCAGAAGCCTTTATATTTCTCCCACTTTCTCTTACCCTCGATCATTATATATTCCTCCACAATACACACACATGTGTTGATAATATCTTAGACAACCCCGACATCTACAAGCCTTTGCTACCAGGAGATAGCATAATGCTTTGATTACTCTTTGAACTCCATGGATATACAAACCACCAGGTCTGCCGAGTGCCAACCACGTTCTTTTGAAGACTAACGACATTTTAAAGTAAACGCACTACACGAACTCCTACATTACACGTACATTATAAATCTCATTTTAACACATCTTTTATTATATCTATCACTGTAACGAACTTGTGCAAATTGTTTCAATGTTTAAGAGGACACATGTCTTATTTGTTCTATTTTATTTAAGATGGCTAGTAACATTTACCGTAATTTTATTGATTTGAACAATAGTGATACGTTGTGTGTTTTATTCTATCACGATGAACTTTTATTTGATACCGCCAAAAACTGCAAAGCAATTGTAGATATGAGAAATTATATATTTTCTCGCAAATTCACACATAAGATACTTTTAAGTGCATATTATACTGACAGTTCTTCATCACTATTTGAACTTTAAATAAATAAATCGAAAGTATGTTATGCCGTTGTCATGATGTCATTTGAAAGGGAAAAACACAAGCAATGATAGCAATTCCTGCTATCTTCCCGAGACACCTGTTTCCGTAGATCAGGGAACGCAGGTATCGATCTGGTAATAAACTGGCACGCTATTGGGTTATAATTCATATCTATCCTATTAAAACGGAAGCAGATGCCACTGTGTTATACAATATAGCTATTTAGAAAAAACAAATCTAACGGCGTCGGAAAACATAACATACGGTAAGCGTTTCACGCATTCATAATTGTTTACAACTTAAGACTGAAATTCAGAATTATATGCCGTTCAGCATCCCGATGAGACCACTGACAACACTTAAGATAGATACTGGTGCACCTCAAGGACAAGACTGACATGTTAGACAAAACAGGAGCTATATATCAAATTCCGTGCAAAAATTGTCAGCAGTCATATATAGTAAAAACTGGACTGAAATTTGGTACGCGTCTGAAGGAACATAAAAAGGACGCAGAGAAAATGAGCAACATCACATTTACCAGATCCACACGCTAAACATCCGCCACACAATACACTAATCGGCATTAACAGATCACGTTAACAACCAAAATCACATCGTCGATTGTTGATTGTTAAGATAGCTGATCGGGGGCACTAAACAGAAACGAGACAAATCAAAGAAGCAATAAAAATCAGGAAAACTCTGAACATGAACAATGAGGGGGACATCTGTATGACCCGATACTGACATAACAGGGAAGGGGGTTATATCTACACCCTACCTGTAAACTATTAGATGTAGTGTGTATACGCTACCTATCGATAGGCGAAACGTCCCGGTTCGAGTGACATAAACAATATACAATTTCGTCACATCGTTGTACAGGTAAGAAATACAAATCGCTCACTCAGTCATAGCTTGCCAAAGGGACCAGTCGGTCTTATAACGTTGCGACACGTGTAATGCGTACATTGTTTGTGTAGAAAGTACAAATTTGATATCACATTTTAGGGATGTTATCTTTAATTGTATACAAATTGTCATTTTTACATGAAAAGTAAATGGTCATTTTAACAATTATAGAGGGTCTCATCATTCTTTTTGTGAATATGTGTGTGCATTTTACTATATACGTAGTAAATTCATGTCCATGTCCCATCGTGGGATCCGTAGATACTATGTCTCCACGATCATTACCATTACTGAAATATTTTATGTATCATCAACACGATTGTAAAACAACTGTATTCAAATTCACGATTTATTTAACATATAATATATAACTTGGTGCAACAGCTGTATATGAGGCATACGTATATCCTTTTTACCGGTAAAGCCCTTGGTATCTATTTAATGGCCGAAGGTTGCGAGAGAGGAATTGGATAGACTAGCCTTTACTTCTGATCCTGTCGTGCATACAAGTCCATTGCCTCAACACCAATACACCCTACGGGGATCCATGGACCCATGGATCTCTGTTTCAATCTGAAAAAAAACAGTAAAACTAGACTGAGTCTTATAGTGTATATATTGGACTTGGGGCAGGTATAAATCGCTGGGTCTCATAGGAGACAGCCGGGCCAATGGACCCTGTATGATACACCTAGGTCCCTGTGTCCTGTTGGATATGGTAGAATTGATACAGCTGGGTCCCAGGGTCCAGTACAGCTAGGTCCTGGGTCCTGTTGGACATGGTAGAATTGATACAGCTGGAACCTGGGTCCAATCAAGTTTAGTCTCTGTGTCCTGTTGGACATGGTAGAATTGATACAGCTGGGCCCCGGGGTCCAGTAAAGTTTGGTCCCTTTGTCCTGTTGGACACTGTAGAATTAATACAGCTTGGTCCTTGTGTCCTGTTGGATATGGTAGAATTAATACAGCTTGGTCCCTGGGTCCAGAACAACTTAGTTTATGGGTCCAGTACAGCTTGGTCCCTGTGTCCTGTTTGATACGGTAGATTTGATACAGCTTGGTCCCTGTGTCCAGTACAGCTTGGCCCCTGTGTCAAATACAACGTGGTCCCTGTGTTAGTACAGCTTGGTCCCTGTGTCCTGTTTGATAGAGCTTGGTCCCAGTGTCCTGTTTGATAGAGCATGGTCCCTGTGCCCTGTTTGATATGGTAGATTTGAGAGAGATTGGTCCCTGTGTCTTGTTTGATATGGTAGATTTGATAGAACTTGGTCCCTGGGTCCAGTACAACTTTGTCCATGTGTCCTGTTTGATAGAGCATGGCCCCAGTGTCCTGTGTGATAGCGCTTGGTCCCTGTGTTCTGTTTGATATGGTAGATTTGATACAGCTTGGTCCCTGGGTCCAGTACAGCTTGGTCCCTGTGTCCTGTTTGATATTGTAGATTTGATACAGCTTAGTCCTTGTGTCCTGTTGGATATGGTAGATTTGATACAGCTTGGTCCCTCTGTCTTGTTGAATATGGTAGATTTGATACAGCTTGGTCCCTGGGTCCAGTACAGCTTGGTCCCTGTGTCCTGTTTGATATTGTAGATTTGATACAGCTTAGTCCTTGTGTCCTGTTGGATATGGTAGATTTGATACAGCTTGGTCCCTCTGTCTTGTTGAATATGGTAGATTTGATACAGCTTGGTCCCTGGGTCCAGTACAGCTTGGTCCCTGTGTCCTGTTTGATATTGTAGATTTGATACAGCTTAGTCCTTGTGTCCTGTTGGATATGGTAGATTTGATACAGCTTGGTCCCTCTGTCTTGTTGAATATGGTAAATTTGATACAGCTTGGTCCCTGTGTCTTAATGGATATGGTAGATTTAATAGAGCTTGGTCCCTGTATCCTGTTGGATATGGTAGATTTGATACAGCTTGGTCCCTGGGTCCTGTTGGATATGGTAGATTTGATACATCTTGGTCCCTGGGTCCAGTACAGCTTGGTCCCTGTGTCTTGTTTGATATGGTATATTTGATACAGGTTGGTCCCTGTGTCCTGTTGGATATGGTAGATTTGATACAGCTTGGTCCCTGGGACCAGTACAGCTTGGTCCCTGTGTCTTGTTTGATATGGTAGATTTGATACAGCTAAGTCCCTGTGTCCTGTTGGATATGGTAGATTTGATACAGCTTAGTCCCTGTGTCCTGTTTGATATGGTAGATTTGATACAGCTTGGTCCCTGTGTCCTGTTGGATATATATGGTAGATTTGATAGAGTATGGTCCCTGTGTCCTGTGTGATAGAGCTTAGTCCCTGTGTCCTGTTGGATATGGTAGATTTGATAGAGCTTGGCCCCTGTGTCCTGTGTGATAGAGCTAAGTCCCTGTGTCCTGTTGGATATGGTAGATTTGATAGAGTATGGTCCCTGTGTCCTGTGTGATAGAGCTTAGTCCCTGTGTCCTGTTGGATATGGTAGTTTTGATAGAGCTTGGTCCCAGTGTTCTGTTTGATATGGTAGATTTGATAGAGCTTGGTCCCTGGGTCCAGTACAGCTTGGTCTCTGTGTCCTGTTTGATATAGAGATTTGATACAGCTTAGTCCTTGTGTCCTGTTGGATATGGTAGATTTGATACAGCTTGGTCTCTGTGTCCTGTTTGATATGGAGATTTGATACAGCTTAGTCCTTGTGTCCTGTTGGATATGGTAGATTTGATACAGCTTGGTCCCTGTGTCCTGTTTGATATGGTAGATTTGATAGAGCTTTGTCCCTGTGTCCTGTGTGATAGAGCTTGGTCCCTGGGTCTAGTACAGCTTGGTCCCTGTGTCCTGTTTAATATGGAGATTTGATACAGCTTGGTCCCTGTGTCCTGTTTGATATGGTAGATTGGATACAGCCTGGTCTCTGTGTCCTGTTTGATATGGAGATTTGATACAGCTTGGTCCCTGTGTCCTGTTTGATATGGAGATTTGATACAGCTTAGTCCTTGTGTCCTGTTGGATATGGTAGATTTGATACAGCTTGGTTCCTGTGTTCTGTTTGATATGGTAGATTTGATAGAGCTTTGTCCCTGTGTCCTGTGTGATAGAGCTTGGTCGCTGGGTCTAGTACAGCTTGGTGCCTGTGTCCTGTTTGATATGGAGATTTGATACAGATACGGTAGATTTGATACAGCTTGGTCCCTGTGTCCTGTTGGATATGGTAGATTTGATACAGCTTGGTTCCTGTGTCCTGTTTGATATGGTAGATTTGATACAGCTTGGTCCCTTTGTCCTGTTGGATATGGTAGATTTGATACAGTTTGGTCCCTGTGTCCTGTTGGAAATGGTAGATTCGATAGAGCTTTGTCCCTGTGTCCTGTGTGATAGAGCTTGGTCCCTGTGTCCTGCGTGATAGAGCTTGGCCCCTGTGTCCTGTGTGATAGAGCTTTGTTCCTGTGACCTGTTGGATATGGTAGATAAGATACAGCTTGGTCCCTGTGTCCTGTTGGATATGGTAGATTTGATGGTCCCTGTGTCCTGTTGGATATTGTAGATTTAATACATCTTGGTCCCTGTGTCCTGTTGGATATTGTAGATTTGATACATGTCCCTGGGTCCTGTTGGATATGGTAGATCTGATACATCTTAGTCCCTGTGTCCTGTTGGATATTGTAGATTTTATACAGCTTGGTCCCTGTGTCCTGTTGGATATTGTAGATTTGATACAGCTTGGTCCCTGTGTCCTGTTGGATATGGTAGATCTGATACAGCTTAGTCCCTGTGTCCTGTTGGATATTGTAGATTTGATACATCTTGGTCCCTGTGTCCTGTTGGATATTGTAGATTTGATACAGCTTGGTCCCTGTGTCCTGTTGGATATGGTAGATTTGATACATCTTGGTCCCTGTGTCCTGTTGGGTATGGTAGATGATTTGATACAGCTTGGTCCCTGTGGCCTGTTGGATATTGTAGATTTGATGCAGCTTGGTCCCTGTGTCCTGTTGGGTATGGTAGATGATTTGATACAGCTTGGTCCCTGGGTTCTGTTGGATATGGTAGATTTGATAGAGCTTGGCCCCTGTGTCCTGTGTGATAGAGCTTGGCCCGTGTGTCCTGTGTGATAGAGCTTGGTCCCTGTGTCCTGTATGATAGAGCTTGGTCCCTGTGTCCTGTTGGATATGGTAGATTTGATACAGCTTGGTCCCTGTGTCCTGTGTGATAGAGCTTGGTTCCTGTGTCCTGTGTGATAAAGCTTGGTTTCTGTGTCCTGTGTGATAGAGCTTGGTCACTGTGTCCTGTTGGATATGGTAGATTTGATATAGCTTGGTCCCTGTGTCCTGTTGGATATGGTAGATTTGATAAAGCTTAGTCCCTGTGTCCTGTCGGATATGGTAGATTTGATACAGCTTGGTCCCTCTGTCTTGTTGGATATGGTAGATTTGAAACAGCTTGGTCCATGTGTCCTGTTGGATATGGTAGATTTGATACAGCTTGGTCCCTGGGTCCAGTACAACTTGGTCCCTGGGTCTAGTACAGCTTGGTCCCTGTGTCCTGTTGGATATGGTATATTTGATACAGCTTAGTCCCTGTGTCCTGTTGGATATGGTAGATTTGATACAGCTTAGTCCCGGTGTCATGTTGGATATGGTATATTTGATACAGGTTGGTCCCTGTGTCCTGTTGGATATGGTAGAGTTGATACAGCTTGGTCCCTGTGTCCTGTTGGATATGGGATATTTGATACAGCTTAGTCCCTGTGTCCTGTTGGATATGGTAGATTTGATAGAGCTTGGTCCCTGTGTCCTGTGTGATAGAGCTTGGCCCCTGTGTCCTGTGTGATAGAGTTTGGTCCCTGTGTCCTGTGTGATAGAGCCATGTCCCTGTGTCCTGTTGGATATGGTAGATAAGCTACAGCTTGGTCCCTGTGTCCTGTTGGATATGGTAGATTTGATAGAGCTTTGTCCCTGTGTCCTGTGTGATAGAGCTTTGTCCCTGTGGCCTGTGTGATCTGTGTCCTGTTTGATATGGTAGATTTGATAGAGCTTTGTCCCTGTGTCCTGTTGGATATGGGAGATTTGATACAGCTTGGTCCCTGTGTCCTTTTGGATATGGTAGATTTGATAGAGCTTTGTCCCTGTGTCCTGTTGGATATGGGAGATTTGATACAGCTTGGTCCCTGTGTCCTGGGTGATAGAGCCATGTCCCTGTGTCCAGTTGGATATGGTAGATAAGCTACAGCTTGGTCCCTGTGTCCTGTTGGGTATGGTAGATCCCTGTGTCCTGTTGGGTATGGTAGATCCCTGTGTCCTGTTGGGTATGGTAGATCCCTGTGTCCTGTTGGGTATGGTAGATCCCTGTGTCCTGTTGGATATGGGAGATTTGATACAGCTTGGTCCCTGTGTCCTGTGTGATAGAGCTTGGTCCCTTTGTCCTGTTGGATATAGTAGATTTGATACAGCTTGGTCCCTGTGTCCTGTGTGATAGAGCTTGGTCCCTCTGTCCTGTGTGATAAAGCTTGGTTTCTGTGTTCTGTGTGATAGAGCTTGGTCACTGTGTCCTGTTGGATATGGGAGATTTGATACAGCTTGGTCCCTGTGTCCTGTGTGATAGAGCTTGGTCCCTGTGTCCTTTGTCCCTGTGGCCTGTGTGATCTGCTTAGTCCCTGTGTCCTATTGGATGTGGTAGATTTGATAGAGCTTTGTCCCTGTGTCCTGTGTGATAGAGCTTTGTCCCTGTGGCCTGTGTGATCTGTGTCCTGTTTGATATGGTAGATTTGATACAGCTTGGTCCCTCTGTCTTGTTGGATATGGTAGATTTGAAACAGCTTGGTCCATGTGTCCTGTTAGATATGATAGATTTGATAAAGCTTGGTCCCTGGGGTTCAGTAGAGTCTGGTCCCTGTGTCCTGTTGGATATGGTAGATCTGATTCAGCTTAGTCCCTGTGTCCTGTTGGATATTGTTTATTTGATACATCTTGGTCCCTGTGTCCTGTTGGATATGGTATATTTGATACAGCTTAGTCCCTGTGTCCTGTTGGGTATGGTAGATTTGATAGAGCTTGGCCCCTGTGTCCTGTGTGATACACCTAGGTCCCTGTGTCCTGTTGGATATGGTAGATTTGATAGAGCTTGGCCCCTGTGTCCTGTGTGATAGAGTTTGGTCCCTGTGTCTTGTGTGAGAAAGCTTGGTCCCCGTGTCCTGTGTGATAGAGCTTGGTCCCTGGGTCTAGACCAGCTTGGTCCCTGTGTCCTGTTTGATATGGTAGATTTGATACAGCTTGGTCCCTGTGTCCTGTTGGCTATGGTAGATCTGATACAGCTTAGTCCCTGTGTCCTGTTGGATATTGTATATTTGATACATCTTGGTCCCTGTGTCCTGTTGGATATGGTATATTTGATACAGCTTAGTCCCTGTGTCCTGTTGGATATTGTTTATTTGATACATCTTGGTCCCTGTGTTCATAATAATATCTGGACATATGTTTTCGCCTACTATTGTGTCCTGTGTGATAGAGTTTGGTCCCTGTGTCTTGTGTGATAAAGCTTGGTCCCCGTGTCCTGTGTGATAGAGCTTGGTCCCTGTGTCCTGTGTGATAGAGCTTGGTCCCTGGGGTCCAGTACAGCTTAGTCCATGTACTGTATGTTGTCAATGATTGTATATCGGTTATCTTATGGTATACCTGGACACAGGTAAATATACGTGTTGACATATCAAAGTTACTGTGTCCTGACAGTCAATTTTACTCTTACATCCTTGGATAACAGCTGGTAGTGCTTCACGAGTACATCCCGTAACAAGGCTACACAGGGATAGAACTTCACAGGGATACATCTAGTACAGCGACACAGCGCTCCTGATACAGGATTACACTCACGATATAAGGATACGGCGAACTATGTACGTACTGAGCTTGGGCTGTTTGGTAGACAATTATATTCATCACATATTTTAATGATTATTTTTCACATTTGCATTTTATGTCAATGTCATAGTCTTGACAAGGATAACAGGATTGAGCTTAAATGTAATGATTTTATATGTCTGGAAAAATCGTCACTGAAGACGCCTTTGATATGGCTAGCTGGTTTCATTACAAAATGCAGGAATAGATCCAGAAAGTGGTTGATTGGTGGGTAACTTTTTTCGCGCACACTTCATGATCAATGTTGGTTTAACTGAGTGATGTAGACGTGTGTTTCTGTTTATATCTGCTCAGGCATTTCTCCTTTGGCAATGCCTTTGTTTCGTTTCTCTCGATTTTGTTTTTAAGTGTCTCTCCCTCAGGCTTTCTTTGTTTCCAGAAGGTTGGAGACGGACCTTACCAAACCAGCCACAACTTTTGATCCGCTCAAATTTACTTGATGCACATCGAGAATAAAACTTACGGAATTGCGAAAAGGTGCTTGCTGTTGAAGTGATATTAACTAGTATTCTAATGTTACAGAAGCTTATAGATTGGTAGAACTTGAGCATATAATAACTGAAACTATTATACTTTATCCGATGCAGTACCATGGCGCCAAAGAACAACTGTGTGGACATGATCCCTCGGTACCTGACGCTCTGTGTGGGATGTCTGGGTATGATTACAGCCGGATCCATCTACGCGTTTGGAGCGTACAATGTCTCCGTCAAAAAACATTTCAATTACACCCAGTCAGAAGGTATGTTTCCTTATTTAAACTATAGAGATTGTATCTAACAATTTCACAAAAGATACTACTGTATATCGCCATCAAACAGATTTTAACTACACCCAGTCAGATAGCTGGAGTTTCCTTTGGCCAAGGCACTAGAACCACACTAGACACATGTCTATCAAAATGTCTAAGCGTGGTGTCACGGCCAGAGGAACTGCGGGCTACCATTCAGGATGTTGGTTGTTGGAAGCATAGGGTTTAACATCCTATCAACAGTTAAGGTCATTCAAAGACGTGCCTCCATGGGTGAAGTGTATGAATGCATGTGTACCGGAGGCAGGATCCGATGCCGACTTTATAGTGCTACATCATTGAAATAAATTGCCTTAGGAACACAACATAGCATTCCGCCCCGTTACATTAAACTGACAACGAGTAACCAGTTGTTGTCATTTCCCTAAATGCTGAACGTTAAAAAGGGAGTATCAACTACCAATTTTAAGGACTCGGGGACAGAGTCCATTTGCCTTCTTTCACATGGGCAAACTTCAACATCAAAGCCAAACGCGAGACATTGCCAAACAAGGCGCTAGGAAACAAAATATATAGGCAGATATAATATGACATTTATAAATAGATTGCAAATATTGCAATGGATACAGCAGGTTTGTTTTGGTCGCTTTGTGTCCCCTATTAGAGGGCACAAACGCAAATCCCCAATTCTGCAGGGGGTTCTAACATGCATCGCCTCCTACGATCATGGAATTGGTAACAGCAGGTGTATTTTTTCTCAACCCCCGACCTGTAGGGGTTAGTCAAAGGTATGTTTCCTTGTTTAAAATGTAGAAGTTTAAATCCAGTAGTTTTTACCGGAGGTATAACAGCACTCGTATATAATTGTTAACGCATATAAGTGCAATGCTTGTATCTTACTGATTAATATAAACCTAAACTTGTGATGTCTAGCAATCGCCTTTTTGTATGACTATCTTAGTGAATTGAATGTTAGTTGAAATAAAACAACATTTAAACTAAAAATGAAATTTAAACTGAAACTGTGATTTAAAACTGAAATATGAAAAAGTGTAAAACGATTCGTGTAGATTGATATGTTATATCAGTCAGCATGTTTATCTCGACATGAACGTCTATCTCACTATCTCGCCTCGTGGTATTTGTAAATGTATGTATAGGGTCACGGAGTACTGTACTCTGCTTTATCAGTATAGACATGTACATAAGGATTGAACGGTATTTTTTCCAATTTCATCCTGGTAAAGGCGCAGGCTTTATATGATATGTATTGAACAGATTTTTGTTCATACTGGCACATATATTGAAAAAATGCCTTTGAATCCATAAATAAAAGTAAACTTTCTGAAACTTAGGTGTTATTAACCCTATTAAGGATATTTCTTGATACATTCTATAATTATTGAAGTGTCTGTATCGTCAGTGCAAACAAGTTTCCTGGAAGAGCGTAACGTCAACAAAATGTTTGATTCTAACGGTTGTCTCATGTTCTTCGAGGAGAGAGGAGAAGCTTCAAAATTACGCTGATCAAATTGCATTCATAGCTCTTTATTTAAATTTAAATTGCCACTACAGATTCCTCTAACAGAGTTACCAAAAGAAATTGCGTATGAGCTATGAACTTAATTTGATTAGGGTAATTTTGAAGCGTCTCCTCCCGCCTCGAATAACATGAGACAACAGCAAAAAGCAAACATTTTGGTGACGTTACGATGTTCCAGGAATCTCGTTTGAACTGACGACACAGACATTTCAATAAGGAAAATACAAAGGCATACCTATATCAAGGTAAGTAATACTTAAGAAGGCAAATATAAGGATTGAACGGTATTTTTGGTATGAACGCAAATCGGCAACCGATTATATTTAACATGAAGTCCTAGCGATTCGCTTTCCTACCAGCATAAAATTGAAAAAAGCAACAAATGCTGTTCAATCATTATATTTAGGATATTCGCGATCTTGGTCATTCGTTGACTTTATTTACTCCATTGTATTTTGAAGAAAAAACAATCTTTTGTTTGTTTTATTAAAATTTTCGATATATATATATATTCGCAGCCATTAAGAAGAGGGTTTCAGATTGAAATACATGTGATATACATTACCTGTTTTTTCCCGTCCCGGTATCACGACTTGTTGCTTGATTAATACAACTATGACTAGACTGAGCTACAGTGGCGAAGATACTAGAGTTATGGTGGCGATAACAGGCTTTCATAGGCAAACAAGGTAGAATAGATTGATTTGCATGTGCAGTTATGCATCAATAGATAAAAGAAAAATCTGTTTCATTTTTTTCAGTCGAAATAATAGCTTCAATGAGTAACTTCGGAATATCCTTTGGTATGCCCGCCGGGTTTATGTGTGAGCGACTCGGACCCCGTTGGACGTCATTCACAGCCCTGCTATTATCCTGTGTTGGTTTCTTGTTGCTATGGAGCACAACAGAGATGGAAGATTACTACGCGCATACCACACCTCTACAATATCTCTACTTCTTCCTGGCAGGTAATCAAAACGTAGAGTCTTCTTGTCTTTATAAAATATCAAGATTTCGAAGCATTGGGGTATAATGTAAATCTGAAATAAATGAAGCTCATATAAACTTACTTTAATAAACGTGTTTGAAGAGGATCTATATTTCGTCAGAAAAGAAGTGGGTTTGACTTGAAAGTGAAATAAGTAGTGCCCCTTATCGTTTTATGGTTGTCGGGATACTGTTGTTGTTGTTGTATAAATGGGGCATGGTAAGAAATGGCATGTAAGCAAAATCAAGTATTCCCTACTTCTACTTACTACCGCAGATACATCAAGGAAATGGCCGAGCTTGGCCAGATCGAAACTTAAATAAAAACTATTAAATGACTCAAAATTGACCATAATGTAAACAAGTGTTAACAAAATGTTGTTCACGTACTGTAATTTATAGAATTTATAGAAACACCGCTGTTACTCTACCATTGATAATGTTAAATAGCCTATATGAATAGACCCAAATTACCTGCTGATATATCATATATCCTAAAACATGGCAGGTGTATATTGAATCCATGCAGGTAATATGAGTCCATACATACATAAAACATACGTTGCGAATTTCTCATACTGAATTAAAGTGTATTAATCAAATCATACTAAAAGTACCATTTCACATCAATCGGGTTATAGACGGGTTCCAAAGAGCCATTTTTGTAAACTTTTTCTTCAGATTCGTTAGTATGTTACAATGTACGGAGGTTTATGTAGTACCAACAGTAAATGGTTTTTTTTGTGACGTTTGGATGACTTTTATGAATCTTCTCCATCCTGGCTCTTTTGAGGGCGTTAAATCCCGAGCAAGAAAATATACTCTGTAACGATGATCAGACAATTGGTCCCTGAAGCTAAAATATACAATGGTGTAAATTATGTACGAGTTGGGACAATACAATCGATTCGGCTAAGTTACAATCGTTTGCACAGTTAGTTGTTTTACCAGTGAAAAAGGACGATAAAAAATCGGATTATCCGGAACGATTCAGAGGACATATCTCGGACATGGCATAACGACAGTCATCCGATCAGAAATGAAGCAGTCTCAATCCCTGAACAATAACAGGAAAAATCGTGCAATTCACTAGGATAGCTCTAAATTATTAGACAGAGAAAACAATATGTTCAAGCGAAAGATAAGGAAAGCCATCTAAGTACGCCGCAGATCTGAATCGAGGTATACGTTTTTTCAAACCCCCAAGCGGCGCTAAGCGCCTACTACAGACCAATTGTTCCAGGGGGAGTAACTCCCATGAAAGATATACATTAAAATAAAACTACTGTTTCATTAAATCCATAAAACTACCATGTAGAGGTGATTACTAATGCAACACACTGGCCTGCATCGTTCAACCAACTTGTTTTATAGTATGTGCCACGCAACGATCAGGTTTTCCTTATGAGTTTCGTATTTCTTTTGTTTATGATAGCAGTCTACAACAACCCCGGAGTAATTTTGTTTAATAATTTATAACATATATAACAAAAATATAGCAGGTAAACTTGATACACAGGGTTAGTGCAGAGGTTCATGTAAAACAATATACTGGTGATTAAATAATCTCCTTGTATTAATTATAATGATATTTATACTTAACCTTGTACTAGTATATACTAGATTGACTTTATCACTGCATTGTGTACGGCGATGAAATAGGACACTACGACTATGCATTCATACTATGAAATATATCTTATAACAAGTTTGTTTTAAAATTTCAGTATAGAAACCAATATAAGGAATTTCTTTGACAGCATTCTCTAGTAGATGACAGAGAAAATTTGTATAATTTTATACATAAGCCAAAGCTTGGGTACTGGCATTAATTTTTAAGAAATATTTCAACTATCAGTTTGTTCTCATCGAAGAGTTTTGAAAGGTCGATTGCATAATCTTTCGGTTCGTGAAGATTTCTTTTTAAATCATTTTTTTTAACTAACCGAGAGAAAAAAAAAGAAAAAAAAGATCCCATTATTGGATATATATATATACACATATCAATATATAATAAGAGTTAGTGAGTTAATAATTGTAATGACAATTGTTTTATTCTCATAAACAATACAGTGTAGAGAATACATATATATACAAATGGGTGGCAATAATACATGGTGGAACAGGATGGACATTAGTATTGTAAATTAATTATGTCATTAATATTGGTTATAAATTTAGCCAATGATGTCAATTCATGTTGTGTTACAAAATTGAATAATGTATGATATTTAAATGTGTTTGGTCTTTCATAATAATATCTGGACATATGTTTTCGCCTACTATTGAGAATTGGTTGATGTGTACATGTAAACAGATAATGAAATTCGTCGCCAATTTCTCTTAAATAACATAAACTATATAATCTATTTGTACGTGGTATATTGAACCACCTACCACTTTCAATTGGTAACTTAGTATTACATGTTCTAAACTTACAATACGCTTTGGCTAGTTTCGGAGGGAGTTCTAGTAAGTACTTTTCTAAACAAAGTTCGTACTTATATATTCTATAATTGGTTCCTTTCGGAGAAGTATACATTTCATTTCTCCAGTTTGATATACATTTTTCTTTTAGTTTATAAAATATCGTACTTTTTAGCCCATGTATACTTCGAAACTCTTGACTATTAAATATATGTATCAGACTGCATTCTTCAAAAATACTTTTCACATATTTTAGCCATGATGATTCATAATTTGATAAAATTGCTAACAGTGTAATATCGGATTGATTCACTTCGTCAAATGTAAGAAGGGAACTCATTATCTATCCGACAATAGGCAGATTATATATTACACTCACCAGCACAGACAATAGGCAGATTATATATTACACTCACCAGCACCGACAATAGGCAGATTATATATTACACTCACAAGATTATATATTACACTCACCAGCACTGACAATAGGCAGATTTTATATTACTCTCACCAGATTATATATTACACTCACCAGCACTGACAATAGGCAGATTATATATTACACTCACCAGATTATATATTACACTCACCAGATTATATATTACACTCACCAGCAGACCTCCGCGTATTAAACCATTCCTAATTCTTCACCATTGTGATGTATGTACGGACTTAACACTGTTACAATTGTACCGTGGTGAGGTTCACTGTATCTATGTTACGTTTTCACACTTAGGATTTACCCTCAGCGTTGTTTATAATCTTAATGTGATGTTGATATCGGACTGCACTTGCAGTGAAGAATCACCATTCATGTTCACTGAGCGAGGATTTATATATTCTGCCAGGGCTAGCAATATAGAAAGTCAAAGCAGAGTGATTAACTTGTTGAGTTCCTGAATTGTTCTTTAATAGTTTTTGAAAAGTAATAAACATATGCATTTGACCCATGTGTCATGCTATTTAATTCTGCTCTATACTTGACTTTTAATAGTTTTGTTAGTAAACTACTAAAAAGGTTTATGACTCGATGTTTGCAGTAATGCACTCTATATACAGGGTATTAATTGAAAGACCGTGACTGGCGCAATTTTTTGTCTAAAATGTTATCTTTACCATGGGTTCAAGCTAGGTGCATATCCGTAAGTTTTTATTGTTATTATCATTGGGGGCACTTAATCACTAACGATGATTTTACAAGTGGTGTTTAAACATAATATTAAACGTCTTTGATACTTGAAAATATTCATCAAGCTTAAAATCATCGCAACAGTACAATATGATGGATAGCCAGTGAAAAATATTTTAAACATTTATGACATTAAAGTTATTTATTGTTCAAAACTGTTTCGGGTGAAACTTGACAAAATATAATCCTTCGTTTAGCAATCATGTATATATGTACTTAAGAAATAAGGCTCGATTTCACCGAAGTCCACCTTTTTGAAACATTAGAATATAATTGATATACTTACACTGATTATTATTAATTTTTAACCTGTTTTGTTACATGAATGTTTCAGTCTAGTTCTATGAAGAAAATGAATGCGTTTTAGTAAAGATATGATTGATTGATAATTTAATAGATTGATATGAATCATGTTATGATTCACTGATGATTTTGTGTAACTCGTCTCTAATCGAATGGTTCATTTATAGTGTTGTCAAATATGTATTACTCAGTACGTATTAAGTAATTGATTTGTGTATTATTCAACGAGTTGAGACGAAAATAAATAAATTCTAAATGAGTGATCTCGGATAGACATCACACCATGTGATAATAAACAGTGTCTAGGGGTATATGACAGGTAGATAATACTTAATTAACAGCAGGGTAATATTGAGTTTACCTAAACAGTTGTAGGATCCTCAACTAGTCACCACCACACACATTATATTATAATTCAGAAAATTAGCTTAAGGTTTTTATTTATACAAAAATAGGTATGAGTTTGTTTGGAATTCTCAGTTTTGTATGCTAATCCGAAATCAATAATTTGTTCTTCTTTGGAACATAAATACGTAAAACATGTCACATTACAAAGGATTGAATGGTACGATTTTATGATAAATATTGAAATGCTTTATGTAAATAAGCGGAAACAACTAAAAATCCTGTATGTGTATACCTGTGCCAATTTTACAGGTAAATAGCGGAACCTATTACTCTGTGCTGTTCCTTTTAAAGAAGTCTATTATAAAGTCATTACCTATTTACAAAGGAATAACTATCAATTTATTGCAGTCAATTAAGTCACAAATAATAACGAAATGTTGTCAAAAGTGAGTTTGTGATGTTATATCATTAAACAGGTGCACACATATGGTTTTCTGAGATATTTGTTTAAATACAAATAACCTTAAATTAACCTCTATCTCCATTACCGATCTTACAATTAGATTTGATTACGTTTTACATGTTCAAGTCGAGGTTAACTTGTGATTTTTCTATGCAAACAATGAAATACCAGCCGGTGTCGCCCCTGCGGTGCCCGCTTAGAATAGTTGTTTGTTAAATTCAAATGAAAAACTTTAACATTTCTTTCTTACAGGTTTTGGAGCCATTTTTATGTACATGGCAAGTATGATCACCAACATAAACAACTTCCACCCGAAACACAGGGGAAAAGTGATCGGCATCTTGGATGCATCGTTTAGTGGAGGGCCAGCCCTGTTCGCATTCCTGTACGGCGAATGTTTCGCCAAAGGTCATCTCAAAGACGAGCAGAATCAGGACCTTAGGGGATATTATTTGATGAGTGCTATATGTTTTGGGGTCGTCGGTTTGTTGGGTATTATTAGCCTTAAATCGTACGACACTGATATTAGCGAATCGGATCTGAACACGCTGGTATCTAATACCAGTGTTAGTACTGAACACCAAACCAAGGATATCACTAGCATCGAAATGATAAAACGAACAGATTTTCAATTTCTTTTTTGGGGCTTTTTATTCTGTGCGGGATTACAGCTTATGTTTCAGAATAATATAGCCGTGTATCTGAAGTCGTATGATTTGGAGTCCTATACAACGCTTTTCACTACAATTAATCCTATAGCAGGCGTGGTATGTAAGTTTCTAGTAGGGTATATTTCTGACGTTGTAGTAGAAAAACTGCCTCGTGTTGGTCTTCTGCTCCTCTTCAACATCCTGCAAACTATTATCCTGACTCTTTGTATCTTCTTTTCCGATAAACTTGCCATATTGGTTGTCGCGCTTATTGGAATCGGTTTCTCCAATGGCGCCCTCTGGTGTTTAACACCTGCGATGGTCAGTGAATTTTTTGGGCTTAAGTATTTTGGACGTAACTGGGGAAGCATCATATTTGGAAATGCGTTCGGTGGCCTTGGGATACAGCAAATGTTCGGTGCCTTATACGACAACAGCATTACTGTCAAAGGACAGTCGGATTGTTTCGGTCTCCATTGCTTCACGTGGAGTTTCACAGTCGTGGCAGTGCTGAGCCTGTGTTCGTGTATATTCAATGTTGGACTGTTGCAAGGTGAATATGAAAAGCGAAAGCACTTGAAGGAAATCTCTTCAAAGGAAATGCGTTATGTTGATGCTAAAACCCAAGTTATTTCCGAATTCTAGTCATCTAATATCAAAACCGGTAAAACACTTTTTTAGCATGCAAAACACGATCAATTCCCAATTTCACATAATCATGGAGATTTGATTATCAATGTATATTATGGTGAATGCCGATACATTTTCTGTTTTTGTATCATACCAACACACTTTAAGGTGGCTCCACACATCGCCATCAGCGTCCATTTTCGTGACGTACTTCCGGAAAAAGTACAGCTCGGACTCAATTATCTTGAACGAAATGTGCATGTACACCGTGTCGTCATTTCCGTATTGCGTATCGGGCATTCAATATCGTAGTGCAAATTATATAACACCTGGGCCGTTTGCGTTTAAACGGTCAAACCGATCGGACCACTGTTGTTCGTTTATAAAATAAGGAAGGACCTAGTAATCTGATGCTGCTTTCAGGCGAGCCTTGAGAAAGCCTTGCAAGGCTTGCATACACATTTGCAGGTCCGCCAGGATTTATACCCGAAATTGTTACATTTATAAACGGTCTAACCGGTTGTTCCGCATAAACGAACAGGCCCCTGTTAAACAATAGTACACGTGCGTGCCGGTGATATGTCAACACCCGATATCGAGATTTTACCAGGAAATGTATAATCACACGTACTTCAGGAATAAAGCTTCCCAATTCATAGACATAAACAGACTCACGGGAAGACAGTGACATGAGACCAGACGACCTCAAGAAAGTCATATAGGAAACACATGGAATGCGGACGTACCAACCTCATATGTGCATATCACGTGCTTACACGAGTTCATAAGCTGAGGGAGTTTCGCCCTGTCGATTAAATCGTGTTAACAGATGTAGTCTACTTACTCTGTGAAAATAATGTTTTGTAAAATATCAAGATACCTATGAAATGCATGTGTGAGTGCACGTGAGAACGGCATACCATGCGATAGCCTCTGGTCACATATGTACCTGACATGTAATTATAAATATACCGTGAGTTAGCGGACTGTGGGATGATGTCCAAAGTGTACATGACTGAGGGTAATTTGGTTCCATCAAAGAACAATAAATTGATAATTTTGATATCATATTTTTCATTTATTTCCATCATTTTTGTTATATGTAAACAGAGACAACTGTCATTGTATAAATGTCATCCCTCTGCAAAAAGTTCCGATTTTTTTCAAGGAAAATAACTCTCACCCGGATCAAAGTGATTGTAAAATGTAAAATAAATTAATTATAAAGCCATTGTGTATATGTTGTTCAATTTCCCACTCTATATATATAGATCTTTGTGTCCTGTTTGCTTATAGCTTCAATAAAAAACACTTTGTGTAACATGTGTCACATATTTTGCGATAAATAAAATATTTGTAGGGTTAATTATAAATGCTTCTTTTCAGTTTTTTATTGTTGTTATTGTTCCGAACAATGCCACACACAAAAAAACACCCGGAAAATATTAAAAGTGGCGAAAATTCATTTTTTTGTTGTTTTTTCCAAAAAAGTCCCCAAACTATCGGAATGTTTAGATTTTCATAAAATTAACTCTACATAGTTGCATAACCTTTATTTGAAAGTTTCAACGAATTTTGCTGGTTAATTGCGAAAGTGTGGAGCCACCTTAATATGTATTCTGCCAAAATAACATTTCCTCTGGAGAACTACTTAATGTTGAGATTGTGTTATAGACAAAGATATGCAATTATATAAAAACAACAAAATAACTTAATAGAGGGCGGAGCTCTCCCTATAGGTAACACGTATGTAAGAAAAATAAAGAATATTCACAATACTTATGGAACTGAAAAACTTGTCTTAACATGGCCGCCGGTCGCACGCGCTGTAGTCTCCGCCATCTTGATCTCGATACAAGTTCTCGTTTGCCGAATCTCGAACAAACGTTACATTTTTGTAAGATTTAATTTTTTTTTTATCTAACTATAGGATACTTAAATATTTGATACTTTCCGGTTAAAGATGTAAACTCTCTTGACATAACGTTACCGGCTACATTGCTCTAGTTCTGAATGGTCGAAAAATTATTGTATCGGCAGTGTAGTCTCG